>NW_015505375.1:1354941-1402286 GCF_001515645.1 Sinocyclocheilus grahami
GCACAATTGGTGGCTGACTAAATACTTTTTTTCCCCACTGTATATATATATATATATATATATATATATATATATATATATTGAGCGTTATTTCTGATATGAATTAATCATACTGTAATCTATAGAGTCAGTCAAGACATGACATTGCCCTTGATCTTTGAGAAGTGCTGTGTATAGCTACTTTGATTCATTAAATAGTAATAGTTATAGTTGTGTGTGTGTGTGTGTGTGTGTGTGTGTGTGTGTGTGTGTTATCAGAACAGCAATTTCCTACTGTGTCCATCAGTTTTCAATGTCAAATTACTGCATGCAATACTGGCAAAACATAAAAATGCAGACACACACACATAAAGTGACCAGAAAATGTTAAAAATCAAATACGAGTAAGGTGCTAGTACTTATAAAATAAAATTTGCAGTATACAATACAATAGAATACAATAAATAAAGCTATATGATAACGATTGTTAAGATGATGTGTACAGATAATGAATTAACTATATATGTAAGTATAAAGATAAAAGCTGAACCTGGGAGCTGTGCGGTTTCATATTCTCTGATTTATTATCGATGGTAGTCTTTTCTGTTATTTGATGTGAATTATATGATGATACAGACACCTCTAGCACAGGCATGTCTGTAGTTCTATTCTATTCTATTCTATTCTATTCATGACAATCACAGTTCAGGTTTTTCCACAATGTATTGTTCATTTTTAGTAGATAGAGCTTTAAGTGATAACATAAAAGGGAAGATGGTGAATTCTTACAACTTAAGTGCAGGAATATTTCCTAAACCATAGGAGCTCCTCTTCTCTCTCAGCACATAGGTGTGTTTGCATCTATTATCTGTCATAGACAGCGGGAGCTCTGATTCATTGTTTCCTTTTATTGTGTTTCCATTGAAGTGGGAACGTGAGGAAAGAACTGATGGCTGCTGCTGTCTTGAAGATTGTGTGTCAAGGCTGTCTTTCTCTTCTCCTTTAAATTTCCTTAGTTTCTTTGTCCCCCTGTAATTGTCAGTTTGTGTATGTCAGCATGTGGCCTGTTTGCTTGGGGTGCTGGGCAGATTGGATGCCTGCTTATGGAGCATGACATCTAGGGAATGTGGATTTTGTTTAGTATTCACAAAACTAATTTCACTGCCACCTAGTTTGGTCATCATACTGAATGCAAGCACCATACATGCTGAGCTGAGGTCTTGTTTTAAAATGATTAGTTTATGCTGGAGTCTTCCTTCAGGTCTTCATTGTAGGGTACCTTTACAGAGCTGCCAGTCAGCAAAAGACTTGGTGGTGACAGGAGGAACGATTAAGTTGGAATTGCATGGATTGGGTTGTTAAATTACTCAGTCTTTTTTTTCATCTCCCCAGTGGGGTTTTGGAATACATGTTTTTTATTTCCTGTTTTACCTAAAACAGGAAATAAAAAACATGTATTCCAAAACCCCACTGGCCAGTATAAAGCAGAATGTGTGAATCAAATTTTGTCCATGCATGTTGTTTGTCATTGTAAAGAAACAGCTGTGTATTACAACAAGTGTGTGCGCACTCGTTGCTCTTTGCCGTAATAATGCACAGTGAGCAGAGAGCTGTAAGATTGTGAAATATTATCACAATTTAAAATAGCTATTTTTAATATAATATACTTTAAAAATTACTAGCCCTGTTTTAAAAAAATTAATGTGTCTTTGCTGAACAAAAATATACATTTCTTTCTTTCAAAATCATGCTGACTCCAGACTTTTAAAAGGTAGTTCAGGTTGGAATTCAGAGCCAAAGTAGGAGCTGCATTGAGATCCCCACATTTCTGGGACTGAATGACAAAATCTAAAAGGGCATTAAAATATCTTTAATACTTCTTGAGTTACAGGCATGCAAACTTTGGAGAAAAAACTTGAAAACTTGCCCTTTCCCCATTTTTGAATGGTTTCCATTGGCACATAATGTAACAAAGAACAGTATGATGCTGCCACATTTCTTTAGTCATTTTGTAATTTGACAAAATGTAATTTGGCTCTTAATCTCAGGTGAAAATTGCCATTTACATCTATAAAGTAATGAATTACTCATTAAATGCCACAGTTGCATATTTACAATTATGGCTTTCACCAGTATACATGTTTGTCTTTTTTGAGAAAAAAATATTAACAAAATCAAAACTTTGAGCCAGGGACCTCTGGTTGAGTTCGCATGGAATGACCCAATTAATTTTTAAATGTTTTGCTGTGAGGTGGAAACAGATGCAACAGTATCAGCATAAATATTTCATTTGTGTGACTCTCCAGGTTGTGAGAGAATACAGTCAACAAATGAACGTGCTTTCTCAGAGAGAAAAAAATAAAAGTAAACTTATTATGGCTACATTCTCATGGGAAGGTGAAGGCAACACCATTGCAGCCACAGGCTGAGTGCATATGAAGTTTAAACTGAAGGCTTCAACATGCATCATTTATGGCTTTTGCTTGTGATATACAGTGCTGCTTGAAAGTAGTGATGCACGATATTGGACTTTTGCCTATATCCGATATGCCAACATTTTTCAACACATTTTGGCCAATAGCCGATGCCCATAATCGATATATTTCCTTTTGTTTGGTAACAACACCAAGTCTCTTCTATGCAGAGATTATAAACAAATGATTTTTAATTTTGGTTAGTTTTTACAAAAACTTACTTGTTAGAATTAAACAGCCTAAACAATTAAGTTATTTTGTAATGAGAGTACATTGAAAGCTTTGAAAATAAATGTAAATCAACTATAAATCAATCACTGCATTTGTTTTCAGACAGATGCAGTGGTAACCGTAACATTTTATTTGAAGATTTAACATTTGTAGGTTGTCTAAAGCAAAAGAGTTGCTGAAAATCTTTTAGAACTCCTTGAATTTACATTTTCATAATTTGAATTTACGTTGTCATCATTTGAAAAAAATATATTACACATTAAAGGGTTAGTTCACCCAAAAATGAAAATTAGTCCATAAATTACCCTCAAGTCATCCTAGGTGAATATGACTTTCTTCTTTCAGACGAATCCAGTCGGAGTTATATTAAAAATTGTCTTTGATCATTCAAGCTGTTTCATGGCACTCAGCGGGTGTTGCATGCATCAGTCCAAAAGAAGTTCAATAAAAAGCACGTCTTACACGTCTTGCTTTTGGAGTGATCTTTGTTGGTCGACCACTCCTGGGGAGGGTAACAGTGTTCTTGACTTTCCTCCATTTGTACACAATCTGTCTGACTGTGGATTTGTGGAGTCCAAACTTTTTAGAGATGGTTTTGTAACATTTTCTAGCCTGATGAGCAACAGCAACTCTTTTTCTGAGGTCCTAGGAGATCTCCTTTGTTCGTGCCATGATTCACTTGCACAAACATGACCAAACTTTGATTGATCCCTGTTCTTTAAATAAAACAGAGCACACACTAACACACAATCATCTCATTGATTGAAAACACCTGAACAGATAGACTCTAATTTCACCTTCAAATTAACTGCTAATCCCTGAGATTCACATACTTTTGCCATTCACAGAAATGTAATATTGTCATTTCATATCATTTTCCTGAATAAATAAATGACAAAGAAAATGTTTGACTGGGTTCTCTTTGTCTGCTTTCAGGACTTGTGTGAAAATCTGATTATGTTTTGAGTCATAGTCATAGTTATGCATAAATATAGAAAATGCTAAAGGGTTCACAAACTTTCAAGCAGCACTGTATGCCTGAATATATAGGCCGGTGGATTCGACGAAGGAGCGTCCGGAGGGCTTGCGGCAACCACATGTGACGACCCGGGGGTGGACTCCGCTTCGTCACGGTGAAAGCCGATCCGGTGATCCACAGCGCAAAGTTGATCAGCTCCAGGCATGACGAAGCCATATCGTCCTCCACTTTCACAACGAAACACAGCGCCTTCACAACATGGCGGCGGCAACAACAATACTACAGCGAGAATAAAAGTTACGCCGCCTTTCTTTGCGTGAACATTTAGGCGGCATTATGCAAATCTTCCCACATAGTGATGTAGATATGTGGGGGCGTGTTAGAATGAGCCGTTTTAGGTAGGTGTGGCTGACTCTTAACTTTTATAAAGAATATCTCTTTGGATTTGAGACTTTAGTCTTTGCAACTTTACAGATCTTCTTTATGCACCAAGAGCTTGTAACACTCCAAAGAGAAAGGACAAATTTTAATCGCATCATATGACCCCTTTAATTCACAGCTACAGTACAGGTCATGCCAAATCAGTGATATTTAGAGTGAGAGGCAAATGTCTATTGAGAGTGGGATTATCCTTTACAAATGAAACTGGATTGTTCATGGTCTGTGCATGCGTGCTTTAATTCACTGCGTGACTGGTGTGATATTTCGCCAACTCAAGGTCACAGAGGACTTAAGAATTGGGATTTTGCATTTAGTTATAATCACATTTATCCAGAGCAGGATGCTGAAATTTTTAAGACTTGATTGCCTCATTCACTGGAATAAGACCCATTCAATATTTGTTCTTCCTGGCCTTGGTTTAAATGTCTAAAATTCAGTGGTACAAAAATACAAATTATGATTTAAAGGAAGAAATGAAGTTTCTCCTCCAAATGTGTTGCTCATTTGTTTGTATGCAAATTCTAATTTAACATGTGGAAATCAAAAATTGATTAAATTATGATCTGTTCAAGGCAAGCTGTCACATGACTAGAAGATTTGGACTACAGTGGAATGCAAGTCTATAGACTGTACTTTCTTGGTATTTTATGCCAATTTATTTTGAATGCTGCAGGAAGGCTGCAGGTACTTCATGTGTTGTGTGAAAAAGAACAGCTTGAACATTCTGAACTAAATAACTTCTTTTGTGTTTCATAGAAAAAGAAAAATCATATGGGTTTCAGGCGAGCAGAGGGTGATAAATCCTGTCATCCTGCAGTGAACTATCCTTTTAAAATGTCTCTTCTACGGATTTCTTTCTTCCTTCTGGCTGATAAATGTAGGCTTCTGAGGGGTGGAGAGAATAGTGATTGAGGCTGATGTGGTGTGGCATGTTGTTTTGAGTGTCAGTGGTAAACCCATGTGTGAGCATCACTCAAAGGCACTCTGTATGCGTCTTCCTGGCAGGCTGCTGGACTCCCGCTGAGCTAATCCTGAACTCCAGGGTGCTCTAGCAGAGCTTAAACCCTAAACACTTCTCGAAAGAGGAGTGGCTGCAATCAGCCTTCGTCGTGACTCTTTTCATTATCTTTCTTTCTTTCCTTTTAATATTGCTAATTTCTTATTTTATCTCGTAACTTCTTCACCTTGCTTTTTCTTGAATCTGCTTCATTTTCCTTTTGACTGATGCCTTATCTGAGTTCAAGAAGCCTCCTAAAAATCTCTAATTGAACTGCATGGGCTTACTGCTGCTGATGTGGCCTCCCTTTCTCTCTCGCTTAGCTTGATTGAACGTTTGAGCTTAACAGAAGCATGAACATTCAGGGATAAAATAGAGAGAGCGGTGCATATAGCAATGAGCAGGGTCCAAGGTAAATAGAGAAAAAACACACATAAGTGACATCAAGGTTTGGAGAATGGCAATGTTAATGTAGTAGTTTAATGTTTATATTTATTTGTTTGGCAAAAGCAAAAAAGTTGTATAGCGATGAATTGTTATCAGGATTACTTTCACATGATTTTGCTTAGGGATGTTCATTTCAGTTATTTTTCCTAACCTACAACCGACGCTCGTTAACAGTTTATTAACCGTTAACCGACAAGATTATTCTAAATTCGAATTGAATTAAATTAGAAATGATAAGTGCCTGTGACCCGTTAAAAATACTAACATTTGTTTCCCGGGGATTCATTTTACATGCGCAAAAAGCAGCAAACAACAGAACATGAGGATTCACATGGTCCTATCATAGCCTATCACATTAGGCACCTGCAACGCTTCTGCCAGCGGAGAAAAACATAATAAATATATATATAATGAATAAATAGGCCTATACGAGAAACATATTTTTACTTAAATAATAAATTAAGAAAATGAAAGAAAAACTGTCCAACAAGTAGCCTAGTAGGCTATGCAGAGTTTCGGTTCATTTTTGTGTTGCGCGAAAGGAAACAGATGACAGAAAGCGGCATCCTATTTTTCTTTAGGCTTATTTTACAAAAGCACAAAGATTTGTTTTTATTGTGAATGTACACAAATAAAGGCAAACCTTTTACAATTCCAATTATCTTTGACTAAAAGGAGTAGTTGCTTCCACTGTTAGAAGGAAAAAATTCAAGTGATTGCGCCGGCGCCGCATGCGCGTACACAGTTAAGCATTGCTGCCTTGCCAATGCAGCCTGTTCATTATCATAATAAAATACAGTCACTCAAACATATGGAAAAAAAAACTATGTCGTAAAATCTGTGCCGTTAAGTGTTATCACCGCACTGCCGTGATGTTATGCAAAACATTTTGTTTTACGTGGATATTGGAACGCGAGTGAAACAGGCTACATAATAAATAATAATTTGCCATTCAAATACAGCGCGAATAAAGAAACATTTGATTTTGTGTGGAATGAGAGACGCAATGTTGGTTTCAGAAAGCACCATGACATCAGGCCACCCTACACTTTTTAAATGATATATAGCCTATATAAATTATTGTAGTTTGGGGAATTCTAGTTATAAGTTATACATAAGTGACATTGACATCAAAGCTTGAAAAGATGTAAACGTTATGCTCTACAACCCTGGTGTTTTATCATCTAAGAAAAGAGACGATTTGAACACTGATACAGCAAAGAATCTAGTGAGAATTTTTCAGTTGCTCTGGGGACGTGTGTGTGCGATCCTGAGAATGATGCCCTGCTGGTGCTGCAATAAAACCTTGTAAGAAGTCAAAGAAAACTCTGTCCATTAATAAAGCAGGATAATTGACAGATGAACATGATTCTTGCTTCACAAATGGAGGAGGAACAAAAGAGAAACTTGGAGAGGAACAGCAGTGAGATAAGAAAGACATGGAGAGATAACTCAAGCCCCTTAGACCACTTTAGTGACATAATGAGAGCCTGCTTTTCTGTCTTTCTCTCCCTCTTCTTTTATTTGTCATGTGATCTGCAGGGACGGGTGAGTCAATGCATTCCATGGCTGTACATAAAGGGGGTATATTTTCGGGCTGCAATTTGAGCGATGATGCCAGAGTTGGTCTCTAGCTGCACCCTCGTGCTCCCCACCCGCCGAACTTCAGATGGATTCCTGAGCCGCAGGCAGAGGCAGCTACTGCTTAGCCCACCAGTGACTGAAACCTGATACCTTCAGTGCAGAGCACAAGAGAGTCCGCTAAGCTCTCCTTTTTTATCACGTTAGGGCAGGCTGCTATTTATTGTCATCGGTGTGGGTGTCAGTAGTTTTGCTGGAGGACATTGTTATTAAAAGGGTATGTGATGTGTGTTGGTGTGAAGTTTTTTTTTTTTTTTTAATCTATTTTGTAAATGCAGACTTCATAAAAATATGTTAGATAACAGGAACTTTTCTTTAAATAGGATATTCTTCTCTCTTCTTTCCTCTTTCTCTCCATATATCCTTCATGTCTCTTCAGCTATCGTACCTCCCCTGCCGAAAATACTGTCTTAAGGTTTTGATATACTTACATGAAGTTCTTTTTAGTTCTTCGCTTTGGGATAAAAAGTTTGAAATGCCTAAGCAGCAGTATTCTGTTAGTGAGCATCTCAACAATAAAATATATCAGGGCCTATCATGTTGCTTACTGCTGATTTGGGTCTGGTCTAGCTGATGAACTAGCAAAACTTAGCTGGGGAAGTTGGTCCACCATTGTCTTGCTGCAGAAGCTAGTTTCCTAGGTAGTGTAAGCTAATTTACCCGCCAGAACAGAACATATGCTGGTGAGTAGCCAAGCAGGGGCTGAGTGTGGCTGAGCTCAGAAATAATTAACTAGCTTCAAAAGGTCAACAAAAGTTGTGGTGGTGTTTATTTTGCCTACGGCCTGAGACTGTAGGATAGGCTGCAGCATTCCGCGACCCCACCCACCCAAATACGACAAGTGGCTTGGAAAATAATTGTAAGGATGGACAAATTTCACAGGTCTTTTTTAACAGTACACCATCTTTACAAACAAACATGCACACATATGCCAGTGAATTGCTTAAAGCAAAAAGACATTTAAGATTTCACTAAACTGCTGATGTATACTATCAATCAAATTCACTGCAGTTTCATTGCACTGAGCCATGTGCCGATTGGCCATCGGGAGAACCGGGAGAATTCCCGGTGGCCTGGCAACCGATTTGGCCCGCTGCCCTGTTTTCATATATATATATATATATATATATATATACTGTATAATTCCCTGCCGAATGTACTAAAGCGATTATTTCCGAATTCGCCATTAGATAAAAAATATCCAATAAATCACCAAATAGTAGTCGTGACTGGCAACGCTATGCTTCTGCCAAATGGTTTTGATCAGAGTGATCAATGTGAGAGACTTGAGAATGGAGTGGAAGCGCCCAGGTGGAGCAGAGAGGCAAAACTGCTGACCTGTTCAGGTGCAGGTCAGTTTCATCTGTTAATAGGATATTGTAGTTTTGTCTTTCTTTACTTATTCAGGCATTAAACTGCTAGCACCTTTTAGCAGTAGCAACCCATTTCTCATCACTCAAAACACTGTCTGCTAAAGGACATCATTATTATCAATCATAATGTTACAGAAGTAATTTAGCAGACAAATATTCACATCGTTTATAATAGGTTTAGAAGGAGCTAGGGCAGACAACAACACAACCATTACAAAAATTGGTTACTTTTACTTTAAACAATGGTTAATTTTCGTATGGGAAAAAATATGACTCATTATAATGCAATGACATCAGTATTAGGATTTTACTATAAAGATATTATAATGATGTAATTGTTATTGTAATTTGACATTTAGGCAATTTAGAAAATATCAGGAGAAATGAAGAGACTGAAACAGGGGCGGTTCTAGTATTTCATCCACAGGGGGCTGAGCCCTCAGACAGACTATTAGATACAAAGATTCAAATTACCTAAACTTAACAGTGCTTATGAAAACTCTATTACTCTATGAAGTAAATATACACAAAGCTACAGAAGTTACTTAGTTAAGAAAAGAGCAGTGAGTGATTGTCTATTTTTCTTTTGTTGTTTGATTAACATTAACATAAGAAATGTGTATTGACATACATCCAAAATTTTCTGAACTGTTTACGTTTACTTAAGACGTTACCGACTGTGTTTACTTGGACACTGGTCAAGACAGCAATTCTGACATAATTTTGTATGTATTTGCTCAAGAAGACATGAACTCGTTACTTGCGTGCATTTTGTGTGTGTGTGTGTGTGTGTGTGCGTGCTTCACGTGTGTGCGTGCACAGAAACGTGCGAGTACCGCATTGAGATCTCTTTCGCGCTGTCTTGGGCTTGAATGGCTTAAATCACTTCAATGTTTAAACTGACAAGACTTGAAACATGTGAGAATGATGAACCTTCTTGAGGAAACTTCACTGGACCAATCATTCAGAAAGCTGATTATAGTTTTAAGGGGGCTGAGACAACAGATAGGGGGGCTGAAGACCACGTAAATAAGGTCTAGAACCACCCCTGGACTGAAAAGGAAAATGGGAGTGAAGGTGCCGTTCAGGAGAGAACTTTTAATTATTTTGCATGTCCCCAGCCTAAGGATTTTTAAAAAATGTATGTGATGGCCATACAAATTAAAAAAAAAATTTTTAGGGTGTATGGGATGGCCTGGATGAGTGTGAGATTTCCCGGCCTGAAATGTTGTCCCAGTCTGTCCGTGCACTGAGCCATTCTTCCCATTCACTATACTGTATGAGATATCTGCTATGTGGATTCATTGATTCATACAGTACTTGGTCATTTTGGGATTGACATCAGTAGCAGTAACAGAAATCTTCCTCCCTCATCTATCTGTTCCTGAATAGCAGCTTTCATAATAGAAAAGGGTAATAGAAATGTAATACTTTTATTCATCAAGGACGCATTCAATTGTTTAAAAGTGGCAAAGACTTTCACATTGTTACAAAAATATATGTTATTATTTTGAAATTTCTGTTCATCCAAAAAGGAAATTGAAAAATTCAAAGAAATATTAAGCAGCGTAACACAGGATTTGATTCCTTTGGTTTAAGTTGCATTATATTGTAAATCTCTAAGCAAATTCCTCTGAGTAAAGCCTTTAGTTTTTATCATCTCTATAATGCAGTTTTTAATCTTTGTGTATTTTTCGTGTGTGTGTTTTTATCTACTAGGTATGACATGTGGGGGCGAGCTGTCATTCACCCTGGAGCCCAGTGACATTATTGCTGTTCAGGAACAACCTCTGATGCTGCACTGTCAGGTGGAGGGGATCCCACCCATCACCACACAGTGGAGGCGCAACGGAGCTCTGATAGTGGAGGACCAAAACTATGTCATGTTTGCTAATGGCTCGCTTCTGATTGGTCACTTCCAGAAGACCAAGTCTGATGGCTCATCTGATGAGGGAGACTATGAGTGCATAGCCCAAAATTTCTTTGGGTTGGTCTTGAGCCGCAAAGCCAGAGTTCAGGCTGCTAGTAAGTAGCATTTCAATGCGTTTTAATTCTGAGAAAAAAACCTTGCTCAGTTCATACTCCACTAATCCCACCTGTTCATTTTTTCAAAGGCTTTTTAATGGTGAATTTAATGGCTTTTACAGCTACAGTTACATAACAACACTTAATATTATAATAATTGTAATAAATAACATCATAATAAAGAAGTAATATCATAAGAAAAAAATAAAACTTGCAGCTTTTTCTGTAACTCAAAAATCAGATGGTGTTAACATTACCATCTTAACACTTTCCATCAAGGAAAGTCCAAGGACAAAATATTATTATATTACATGACATTGTATTATATTATGTTAGTATAAATTTGTTGTGTTGGTGTAAAAAACATTTCAAGTTAAAGTATTATTGGTGTCGTTGTTTCACCCTTGGATGAGTCTCCATCTCAAATGGGCCACCCCAGTGAAAAATGTCTAGATACGCCACTGCCAGCAGATATTGGTGCTGTTAGATTGTCCCGAGAAGCTAAAGTGAGTTTGATAGAAGCCACTGCCAGCTCATTTGCAGTGCGCTTTGGGTCTTTCACAGAGCGTACCGTGTTCGAGCACGGCGTGGCGTAGACTCAGGCTACATTAACTTTGGATGAACTGAACACGAGGGACACAGGGGGCTGGGACAGGCCATTTGATATATGGACAATGGACTCCTTCTATTTCTGAAGATAAATTGGCTTGTAGGATCCAGTCTGCCTTTTGTGCGCTGCTGTGGCACTCCCGGTCGTGCTTGTGTTGTGATTTATATTACTAAATCTCTGGCTCTTCTATTGAACTTAACTATTAAACCCGGCCATGCTGTGTGCTTTCCGCGCCGCTTTTGTCGGCATCACAATAATCTGGAGTGCTGTTAGTTGTCCACTTGCTGGTCACAGGCACCAAGGCTAAAGTTGCTTTTCTAGTCGTCCATACCCACCGTGGCCCCGTATGAATCGGGCCTTGTTTCCGTCCAGTGCTGAAACTTTGTTACTGTATTGTGCTTATGATTGGATTTTCATAAACTCAGCATGTGTTTATGGCAACTAAAGATGACTTATTATCATTTGTCCGCTCTCATGCTGTCCAAAATGTGATTGATCTTTTCATACAGATGCTGGCTAAATATAAAGGGCATAAGAAGAATGAAAACAGAGAAGGGCCTTATGGAGAGTTCTTTATGTTCTCTTTAGTGGTTAGCGGGAGGTAGTTGTGTCGGTGTGGTTGTAAATAGTAGCCGAGGGGAGAGCAGAGTTGGTCATTAAATGGATGTCAGGCAAGTGTTAATTTGAAAGCGCATGGCAGTGTTAATGTGAAACTGTGATTTTGTGATTATGTGAGAAATTCAGGGTCTCTTGCTGTTATTATATGGTGCTTCAGAGAGAATAAGCTCTTAGCAATCAGGTCATTTCCCATCAAATTCACACAATCAGGACTTACAGTAACTTATTACCTTTCACTCATGAGATTTTTTTTCCCCTACGCTAAAGAGTTTTGTCACTACTTTGTTTTATCATATGTATTTGTATATGTATACCTTTATAAATATTTATATTTGTGTAAATAATTACGTAATTAAAATATATAAAATAAATGCATACAGTATATAAATTATTTATATAATATAAAGTAAATAAATATATGCCTCTATTTTTTGCTTTTCTACCAGGTCAGTTTCATATATTTTTAGATTTAATTATTTATATAAATATATTTATATACATTTTATAATATATTTTATGATAACAGAAAGTAGCAGTGATTATATTTATTTATACTTTATTTTATAATAACACAAAGTAGTACTGGATCTTTTTCTTGGGGAAATATTTTCTGGTTTTCTCCCAGGTCAGTTTCATATTTTATATAAACATTTATTTATCATTTGTTATGTTATATGAAATAATAATTTAGTAATGTACAAAGCGTGCGTTATATTTATTGATCCTGAGTTTAATTTATTGCCAGCATGTGAACAAAATGAACACATGACTCCATAGCATACATGGTCTGAATGGACAGTTTGCAGAGATGTTGAGCTCTGTGTGCAATGCAGTGTGGTCAGTGATGACGCCTAATTTAACATCTCGACCACATCATATGTGTGCAATTGATTCTGCCTTCGTAGAGCAAAACAGTGTCTGTAGACATGTAGCTCTGTGGATGTATTGTTTAACACAGAGACATCTCCGCCTTTGATCTTGTCACACATACACACACACACACACACACACGCATGGGCAACCCATGCTGTGCCATATCTGAACACAGCAGTCCATTTGTTGGCCTTGCAGTGAGGTGTGAGTGTGATGTGAAGATCGTTGACTTATGAGTGCACACACACATGGTGAAGTGAGACTGACACACTGTGTGTAGACGGTGCACTGCTGTGTTGTGGTACATACTCTGGCTTCGCTCCCAGTGGGCCAGTGGTTACTGGCTAGCCTCTGAAGTTACGCTGCCTCTGCCACGCCACAGGGAACAGTCAGCTCGGCTCGCTGGACAGGGGGAACCTTTAAACCCAAGCTCTCCGGGACGCTGATTGGTAAAGGTCAACGCATAGTTACTTTTTAGCACCTTTTTCGATTTCTCATCAGGGCCAGAAAGGAGTATGTGTGCTTTCTGCATAAATTACGGGTGAACAATAGCTGGGAGGTAGAGTGGGATGCAAATAATAGCATAGGAGATGGAGATCTATTGTCGCACTGAATGATTGGCAAGCAGAGCTGGGTGGACAAGCATAATGAAAAGCACTCAGATTTATAATAATACAATTTATAATGTTATCTGGTAGGGATGCACCGAAATGAAAATTCTTGGCTGAAGCCGAAGCCGAACAAAATGAAACACTGGGCCGAAGGCCGTAGGCCAAATACCGAATACCGAACACGGTTTTTCACATTTCCCCCCATGTAGGCCTATTTTGCCATTGTTTTTTTCACCATTGCATTAAGTAAATTGCCAAAATGTGCTTTTTACTGTTTTGTCCTGCTGTTCAAATAAAAAATAAATTACAAAACAGCAATTTAAAAATATTTACTTAACACTGAACATTTTTTTTTCATTCTAGCAGACATTATACCAACAAAACACAATTTAACTTAAAATTAATAAGTTGCTGAGCAGAAAAGACTTCTTTTAAAACATTCGAATATATTACAGATGCCAATTTGAACACTATGTGTGAATGTTATAGGCCTAATAAATGTATTAATAGAGCTGTTGTAGGGTAATTATTATTATCATTATTATTGTCTTACTTTTTTATTTTATTTTACAGAACGACAGTAAAATTACAATACTATCATTTATGAATGTTGATGGAGTTGTTGCTTTTTCTCGGCTTTTATTTGGGCAGAAACCCACAGGAAGATCTCAGTGCTTCTTTTTGTTGACAACAGCATGCAGATTTATAAATGATTCTCATTACGAATTTGGGAAGATGTTTGTCGCACATATCACATTGTCACTTGCCTTTAGAAAAAATCACAAAAATGTTACTGAGCAACTGACGAGTAACAAGTTCAGCGCAGATTTTCCTCGCTCTTTGGACTTTGAACCCTGGCGCCACGAGCTCGTGCAGCGCTGTCAGAATACATGCAATTCATGCGTGCATTAGAAAATATAACATTCTACAGTTTATTTACTAATCGTTTAAAGGTAATTTCGCGTTTTCAATCATCATACAGTAACCTAACCACCAGCATTAGCCACCTCTTCTTCTCATCGGAGACGTGATGCAGCACTAAACAGTCTCTCGCTGTTGGTGCTTCCTGCATGTAATGATTTCTGCGTCTTTCTCTGATAGTTTTAAATACATTCACACTGCCGACATGTTTACTGCATTAGTGCGTGCCTCTATTTGATCGCGTTAGTCATTGTTCGGTACATATTATTCTGCCTTTTCGCTTATTCGCTTAATTTCGGTTGCCGAATATTCGGTGCATCCCTACAAAATGTGATTATTTTAAAAGTGGGGTGATTCTTTTCTATACCCACTGTACAATAAGGTCTGGGTACATAGAAAATGAGCACATAGTGGGACAACAGAGCTACATGAAATTGAAAGGAAATTACTGGCACGTTTAGAAAGAAATTACCTTAAAAATGAGAAAATAATAGCTGCGTTGACTCACTGTTTCTCTCCGAGGGAAGGTGAAACTTGTGAAAGAAAGAGGGTTATTTTGAGGAAATGTTTTGTTAGATCACAGAAACTATTGCATGATTTAGGAGGAGTTTCCAAATGTTTTAAGCTTAAGTTTAAGTGTGTAATTTCTCCACAAGTACATTACACACTTTGATAAGCATCAGACATATCAAACATTGGCTCAACCACTGTCTAACCACAGATAGAGGATATACCCCCCCCCCCCAAATCAGTTTATTTGAGCAATTTGAGCTGGTGCCACAGAAATGTAATGCTCGAGAAATGTGTAAAGTTGCAATGTAACGGAAGTAGCGGAAGATATTTTCTTCCACATTGTGGTGTGCATCTAAGTGAAATGGATTATCTAAAAAGTAAAAACTAAAAAAGTTAATGCTTTGTTCAATCCATTGGTTGTTGATTGGATGGAGACAGATATTAATATGAATTTGAGGTTAATTGTAGGAACGTGCTGGAGTTTAAGTGGATTAAATGATTGGAGATGTCCGCCAATCATTTAATCCACTTTTTGTGATTTTTTATTAAAATTAAAAAATTTAAAACAATTAAAAATATGACTGGATGAATTGTTCACAATAAGGTCAATATATTTAGAATATAGATGGGATGATTTTCATTTCTTGCCGATTTTCTTGTCACTTTGTCTCTAACTTGCACAATATAGCGTACAAATTATATACACACAATTGTAAAAGTTCAGAGTACTTTGAAAAATATCATGACTTTATCATGGTACATGGCCAAAAACCATGGCAATACCACTGTGTCGTGTGCAAAAGAAAATGGTACAAATCTTGTCTTTTTTTTATTATTGTTATTTTGTATTTCATTCGCAGACCCTGAGAAAGTATTTCTGTAGAGTTGGGTAAGTATATACCATATAACAGCACTCAATGCCGGCTGTTCATTCCTTTCATGTTCAAACCCCATTAATACAACCAGTGCTCTTAGCACAGCCTCCAGTAATAATAGTCTGGGTGCACACTTCCCATTTATCCGCTTGTGTGTAATGGATGAACTCATCTTTGGTTCATATTGATCAGAGTAGAGCTGTAGGATCACGACTGATATGAAGTTCACTGAGAGCTTGAGCATTGACAGTGGACTCCATCTTAATGAAGCATGTGACCACTCTTTGTACATTTTCTTTTTCTTTTCTGACCTGTGACAAATAATTAAGTGATGGTACAGGTGAGAGGGAGTGTGTGTGCTTGGTTTCAAAGGGAATGATGAGTGTCTAGAGTATCAGGGTACCAGCACTCAGGGCATGGCCTCTTTATCCATGAATCTTTAGAAGCGTACAGGAGAAAGGAAGAACAGGCTTAATGGCCAACTGGAGTCTCACTCTCCTATCTGCAGGGCAACTCTCACACAGCTGAAATGATGTTCTTCTCATTTTACATCAGTACATATCCCTCAGGCCTTCAACTACAATCAATGAAACGCTAATAGTTCCTACAGATGTCCTGCTGGAGATAGAGTTTGATCTTCAAGTCATTACAGACTGCCTTGGGTTTCGTATTATGACATGAGGCAAAATCCATAGTTGGGTCTTACTACTTTCTGTCATTTCCTTTTATGTTGTTCTCAATCACTTTTAATATTGCTTGATACGTGTATGTGTGGTGGTTTGTACATATAGCAGACTAATAAATGCATAGTAGGGAAATCCTATTTCAGTAGTGCATGTTGAGACTCAGGGCATCTTCATCATCTTTTGTGTTTTCTTTCTTTGTTTTGGATTGTGCTTTAAAGCACACTGCACCGACAGATGCAGACCAATGTCAACAGCCAACAGAGTAAAGTATGTCCATTTCTCAGATGTTCCAAAACACGACAAATGCCGATCAGTGAAAACAAGCACCGAACATACTGATGGGTAACACACTGGTCCGACAAAATCTCCCAAACATGTCTGTTGCCGTTTGTTGGTGCAGTGTGAATCGGCCTTTATAGTTGTACACAACTGTAAGCTCGCATCAAATCAATATTCTGTCCAGATTCCAAATCCAAATTCTGTTACATTGCTACTATGATGAGCTGAACTGTTTCCTACAGATTGACAAAGCTGCTTTTTTGCAATAGGTGTTTTTTTTCAGTAGACTAATTCAGTGAGTTCATTCAGCGGAGAGTTTGTCACACAGATTCAGATCGGTAACTTTTTGTGTAATTCATAAAATATGGCCCATAGGAATAATTTGTTCCAATGTATGTTTGTTACTGAGTGCTGGCAGTGAAGACTGTGCTATTTAACAGCATGTCGTGGCATTTTTTTATTCACGGTACTGTCTGTTTATCTCGTCACATTCAATTCAGACTGCATGCTCGGTTGAAATATGATATCTTTCGCTGTTGTGCTGCAGACTGAATAGCGGCGCATGAAACGCTGATTGTAATCATGGTGTGTTATAGGCACAAACTCATTTCCATGTCGGAGATGGATGGAAAATCCAGGATGGAAAGGAAGAGATTTATTGTGACTGTGTGTAATGTATATTACGAAAACTTGCTAAAGTCACTCTCCCTCTCTCAATGAGGCGTTTACAGTAGAAATGAGATAAATGTACCTGGTTTTTTGCTGCCAAGGGGCTTTATGAGGCAGGTTGTTTGTGTAGCCAGCACATTGAGTCTAATAAAAAGAGGGAGATGTGTAATGGCCAACCACCAGTCAGGCCGCTTTAGCATACAAGAGGCTTTCCACCCATTACAGAGCTCTTTCATTCTTTTAGACGCCACCAGTGTTGCACAGGAGAGCCCTTTCTCCTGCTAAGTGAGGTGACATAGATCTGCTCCTTAGTGCTCGAACTGATCAAAGGCCTCTTTTTTTTTTGCCTCTGTGTTTTTGTGTCTTTTCTGGTTTTGTGCACATTTTTCGAGACACCGGCTCAATTTGCACTTCGGGGTAATTTCGGCCCACTGGCGTGAAGAGAGAATGCTGCCATCGCAAAAGAGGGTGTGATTAGCGAGGATCTTTACAACCCCCCTCATATAAGGAAAAACCCCTTCCACCCCCAAAACGGCCACTCTTTCCATAAATTACGCTTCTTCTTTTTGCTTGTCGACCGTCTCTGTGAGCACACAGTCGGGTGCTGAGCTCCTGTCGCTGCCTTCAATCACACTGCCCTTTCAGGAAACACTTATTTTTGTAAATCTTTCGTCTTTGATGGCTTCACTGCCTCTTTTTCTCCATCTCCTCCTTTTTCTCGTTCTTTTATTTCTCCTTTTTGCTTGTGGATCCTCATTAGCCGGGCCTCAGGAAGCTTTTCATACTTTGAATGAATCGTGGAAACGGTACAGTGGATCGCGACGCACGGTTTATTCCTGCTTCCTGCCCTCCTCTTGAGCCTGTCACCAAGCAACTGATCATAAAAGCCCCCGCCCATTACTTAACAGTTCTCTGAGATCAATTGGAACGCATGCGCTTTTGTTCCTTTCTTCAGCGTCAATTGTAAAAGAGTTTAAGCTTTGTTAAGTATTCATTTATTTTTGCTCACCGTCTCATTCAGTCTTCTTGGGATGTAATTGACCCTGTCAACTCTGAAGGGGATTTGCTTGAATTAAGATGGCAAGGCTAAACTGAAAGAAGAAACAAGGCCATGGACGACTGAAGAGGAAACTGCAAATAAACACAAACAGATCTTCACACATATAGTTCTCTTATCATAAACACGCTTTACGATAAGACATGATAAGACGCCCGGGGTACGGTCAACTCGACAGATTAATGTGAGAGTGATAAAAAGGCAGATTGTAAAGAGCATTGGAGAATGAACAAGAAGCAGGAAGCTCCAATAAAAACCCTCTTTGCTGTCATTATTATGAGCTTCCCTTCAGATATTTCCAATTCGATTTGACATTTTTGCTAGCCATCGTGTGTCAACAACTAATCCTGGGTGTTGAATGAGAGCTGTTTTGTTGGTCAAACTGGAGGGGAGGACGTGTTGACACACAGCCATCAAAGCAGAGGCGGTTATAGGGCCATCGTGCAGGGTAATGGGGGAGGGGGCCCACTCTTTCTCTGGATTTCGCCCCTTCCTCTCTCTCCCTCTCCACTGGCTTCCTCTCCATCACTCAACAATCCATGTCCTACCTCTTTGTCCAGTAATCAAGCTCCTCCCACCCAACCCACGCAATCCCACAAGCCCCCTTCTTTCCTGTTCAGAAGCCCAACCGCACCCCACTGACATGGAGCCCAATGACACATGCTTTCAGGTCAGAACTGCCTCACAATGGGGCATGGAGAAGAAGGGTGAAAGAGGGAGAGTGCTTGAGAGGAAGAGAGCCCTAATTAAGAGAGAAAGAAAGGATGGTGGGTAATTCACAGGAACAAATTAGTGACACTTAAACTTATTGCTTTTTGTGTGTGGTATGGTTTGAGTGTCTGATATACTATATGTGAGGCACTAATGAATATTATTGAAATCAGCGTTTGTTCACATTTTTAGTGGTGGATTTCAACAAACCCATGAATAATACTTTGTAACCCATGCCAACAATGTGATACGGCCATAAATGATACATAGATTTTTTTTTAGTTGTTTTTCCCTGTGATGTCAAAGCTGAATTTTAAGCAGCATTATTCCAGTCTTCAGTGTCATATGATCCTTCAAAAATCATTCTAATATGCTGATTTGCTGCTCAAGAAACAATTCTTATTATCATCAATGTTGAAAACAGTTGTGCTGCTTAATGTCTTTGTGGAAATTGTGTTTTTTTTAGGATTCCTTGAAAAAATAACAGCATTTATTTGAAATGTAATTTAAAAAAAAAAATCAAATTATTGCATCCTTGTTGAAATAAAGTATTAATTTCTTTTTTTTTATAACTTCCCCCAATTTTTTGCCCCACATATTCTAGGGACCAGCATATAACAAACTTAGGATGAGCTTTTTTTTTTTTTTACTCTTTTTCAACCATGGCAACTGCACAGCTACACATTAACAATCACTCACAGCACTTTAGCAACCAATATAGCAACACCCTGACAGCACTCTAGCACCTTTTCTCCCCCCCCCCCCCCCCCCCTTATTTTTAATAAGAAAATTAAAATTTGTTTACTGTTGTACAAACCAAGGATGTACCCACATATTCCAAGTTAAAATGGTGGTTTACAAATGTAAAACTTGAATATCAACCATGGAAAAAAACCTATACTGATCAGTAGGTTGAATTTTGGGGGGACATGTCTTTTTTCAATGTCTGTGGTGGTTATGTAACTAAGGTCAACCTTATTTTTAATATTAGTTTCTTTGTGGGAAACTAATGCAGGAAATGCAGGAAAGGTGAAATATGGAAGAGTTGGGCAAAGAGTGATTGAATAAGAGAGAGCTGAAGAGCTCAAATAAGAGTCAATATAGAATGAGATCTGTTCAGAGACCCTGTAGCATCTGCCATTATGCCTCAGTGTGTAATTCACTAGAGATGAGCCATCAGGAAATTCAACACCTCGCTCTTCTCACCTTCTCTAGAGAAAGTGTTTTAACAGTTATTTGTATGCGCCACTCTAAATAAAAAGACACATGAGAAGGGATCATGAAAATAGACCATCATTTTGCAATCTTGTAGCAGATGTATCTCGCTTGAGTCTCGAGGGGAGCTTGAGTGTTTTCTCTCGCTTGAGGGTTCGAGGGTTTTCTATCAGTATTGGCTCCTTTGAACCTCAAGAAAGATATTAATACTATGGCAAGTGCAGTAGTTGTACTTGACTGTTTTTAGTTTTTTATGGACACCACAGACCACAGAAAAGAAAAATTGTAAAAAACTGTTTTCACATTAACTTTATTGACTTTTTTTTTTTGGTCACATTTGACTGACATGCATCACTTTTTTCATGTACATTTTGGAATGTATTTGGTACTGTAAATGTGTTTCCACTGTAGTACATAAGTCTTACTGATTAAAACAATTATTCCATCTCAGGTGAGTGAATATGTTTTTTAGGCAAATTTTGGGATTATCTTTGCATCTTGGTGTTTCCATCCAACATTTTTATGCCTGTTAGCATCATAATCTAATTCATTCTCTACATTCCCTTCTAATCCATTCCTCAACCCAAGGCTTGAATGGGTTGAGATGTGAACGGAGAGATGGCTCGCAGCCAGAAAGGGAAGTGGGTACATCTGAAATTCACACACTCTTAAAACTGGCAGAGGGGAGAGCAGAAGCAGCTGTCACATAAACATAAACCATCCTTACATGTATCATTCATGTCTGTCTGCCACTCTGTACTTCTCACGTTCCATTTATTCTCTTCCCATGCTTTATACCCCTTTCATGACTCTTACCTCAGAGTTTTACCACATTCCTGTTTGTGTCTTTTTGCAGTCTTTCATATTTTTGCCAGGTTTTCAAGCCCCCCCCCCCACCCACCTACCTTTATTCTGGGCCTTTTAACAAGTCTGTCATTCTAGCGGTAAGTCGGATGACATGCTGATGATAAATGGCAGTCTGAAGCAGGAAAGAAAAACAGCTGTCATTCACACACCAAACTTCAGACTGCTTCTTATTTCTTCACGGCTTTGAATGGTTGCTATTCTGCAATTGATAATAGGCCTATTTTCTCTCAACTCCTGTGATGATAATGTTAAGCACAACATTAGAATCTGTCAAGATTGCTTGCAAGTCAATTGTATAATATGCAGTTTCTTGAATCAGAATTGTTTTTTGGTAGAACTAGTAATGGCCTTCACCTTGACCATAGGCTCCACTCATCTGGCTTCAGGTCCACTTTAAGATTCAAGGCCATTGTTAAGCAGATTTTTCCACTTGGTTAAGAAGGGAGCTTCATTTGGAGGCTCTGCAAGGGGCAGGGGTTGTAAATGAATTCTGTCCGGATGTCTCAGGACCACCCCAGCTTTTTCCCAAACAAGCAACTGAAAAGAGGTCCTGTGATCACTCCTTTCTTGGTTTTAGAGCGTGGACTTTAGGGCTCGTTGAGAGAATTCCTCAGTAATGGAGGTTAAAGGCAAGGGCTGGAAGGTCGAGGAGGAGGTCAGAGATCATCTTGAGGCAGGACAACTTTTCCACGCTAGGGGCACCTCTTTAACCATGTGTGTGCATGTGTAAGGAAGAGAGACTTTTTAAACTTTACTGAACAAGAATTTTTTTATTAAACTATGATAATTAGGAGAATTTATTATATTAAATTATATCATTGCATTTCACATTTATTCTTTTAAGTCTCTTATGCTCACCATGGCTGCATCTATTTGATTTAAAGGGGTCATATGATGCTATTTTAAAGATCATTATTTTGTGTATTTGGTGTAACAGAATATGTTGACATGCTTTAATGTTAAAAAAACACATTATTTTTCAAATACTGTACATTATTGTAGTTCCTCTATGCCCTGCCTCTCTCAAACGCGTCGTTTTCTACAAAGCCCCTCCTTCCGACAAGCACAGTCTGCTCTGATTGGCCAGCTGACCCAGTGCATTGTGATTGGCCGAACACCACAAGTATGCGTTGGAAATGTAACGCCCCTTTCCATAATCACGAGCTTCAGCTTTCAACATAAATGTAAAGACAGTACATAATGTCCTTAGTTTTACCATCAGTTCAAGCCCGAAAGGGGAACAGAGTCGCGTGACAGACACAGTAATGAAGCTGGTATGTGTTTGCAGTACACAAGCCGCGATTAAGAAAGCTGACTCCACTGTCTCTCTCTCACTTACACACACACACGACGCAATACTCTACAAGGCGCAAAACTCTGCATTTGAACAATCAATAGCAAATACTTAAACTATTAAAAAAACATACTTACAGTAGCTGATTCAGAATAAGCGCCAGATTGTCATAGCAAAGTCAGAATTGACCCATTTTTTTTTTTTTAGAAATAGCCTTTGCACAGCCAGTCTTGTAGGGTGCACAGTTTGTAGCCTTGAAAGTTGAAAGCTAACCTCTCCTAGGTTCACAAAACTGTCGTCCATAAAATGCGTTGCACAAATTCGAACATCTGGGTTGTGCTGTTCTGTTGTAAATAAACCTTAACCAATGATTCCTCATTGCATCTACTTAGAAACACACAGAGTCTCCCTGACATGGCTGCATCAACACTACTGCGGTTCCTGAAACCACGCCTTCTTACTTTGCATGAACATTTGGGCAGCATTACGCAAATATTTCCACATCGTGACGTAGACATGTGGGGGCGTGTTTGAATGAGGCATTTTAGCCCGGTCTGGATCAGCCTTCTCTTTTAGATAGAATAAATCCTTTTGTGGGAGACTTTGAGCTTTGTAATTCTGCAGATCTTATACATGCACAAATAGTTACATAAGACACTGAAGAAAAGGAAAAATAGAAATCGCATCATATGACCCCTTTAAAATACAGTAAAAACATTTATATTGTGAAATATTACTGCTTTTTAAAGTAACTGTGTTCTGTTTTAATATTTTTTTAATGTAATTCATTCCTGTGATGGCAAAGCTGAATTTTCAGCAGCCATTTCTCCAGTCTTCATTGTCACATGATCCTTTATCAAATCATTCTAATATAATGTTTTAGTGCTTAAAAAATATTTCTTATTATTATCAATGTTTAAAATGCTTGTGCTGCTTAATATTTTTGTGGGAACAATTAAACTTTTTTCCGGAATTCTATGAGGAATGCATGAAATTTTTTTTATTTTATTTAATTTTTGTGGCAATATATAAGATAAAAGTCATTACTGTCACTTTTTTTCATTTTAACACATCCTGGTTGAATAAAAGTATCTCTTTCAAAAAAAAAAAAAAAAATCCCAAACTCTTGAACAGTAGTGTATTTCTTTATTTGGGCATTTGTATGTTGTCTTTTTTTCCTCTTCAGTTTTTCATTTATCTACAGAAATCACTCACCATTCGTGTTTGTCTGCCCATGTGTGTTCATGTGCTATGCACTGTGTGCCAGCTCTCTGTGCCAACTCCTCCCAGAAGTCCCATTCCCTCCGTATCCACTACCCCGTCACCGCGCTTCACTACACTTAACAGCACCTTTACAGCCAGCCAGTCCTGTTAAACACACTTTACAGGCCCCAAGCCATCCACCAGTAAAAACCTCCCTCCCTGAGCCATCCAACAATAAAAACACCCCCTTCCTGTCTGCCCCCATTCGGCAGACATCTTTTTGGAAGATTGGCAGAAAAGCATGGGAGCTCATGAGGAAGAGGAGGATGAGGAACAGACAAAGGAAGGGTTCAATGAGGCACTGGGGCCTGTCACATCTTACTAATCTTCTCCTGTATCTCTCTTGTCTCGCTGTCGTTCTCTCTGGGGATTCTAGATGGGATTGTTGTGGGCTGCTTCGGACTTCAAAGAACATCCAGCTCTCTTGTTAGTAATTTAGTAAAGCATTTTAGTTAAATCTTGATGTCTCCCAAGGGGTTTGATAGGGCAGAGTTCATTTAAAGACCCCATGATAACACTTGAGCAGTTTCTTTTCTTCATGATAGATGGGAAAAAAAATGTTTTTTTTTTTCTAAAAAAGCAAATAGGTTTTAGTTATGTCACAGCTATGAATGATGATTTGCTATGTGCTAGTTGGTTGCCATGACTTGCTCCTTGCAGTCATGATTAAATCATAATTTGCTACTTGTTAGACGGTTGCAGGTGGAGGTAGTAACATTCTTATTGTAGAGCCTTTGATTGGACAAAATTCTGTGTAGTGTAGGTTGGGTCATCAATATTTTTGTTCCATATTCTTGAAAGAAAAATAATGTCATGTTTAGGAGTCAACAAGCCTGTAGATTATCAGCTAACATACTTTATTTTGAGAAATGCCTTGTTTTGTCAATACAGTGTCTCTATCAAGTCAATGGTAACTTAATGATAATGATGACAGAATTTTTATTATTGTTATCCCTTTTAATAGCCCCAAAAGTTTTTATGTCATTTTTCAGTCTTTTTAATGGTTTTGCAGTCACTCCCCATTAAGTTTGACATTTCTCAGATGGGCCTGTCCTTCCAGTTAGGTTGTTTTTGTGTGGATGACCAGGTTCCTATTCTGCATCGATTGACTGACTGACTGACTCGCCTGTCTCCGGCCTCCCTTTGTCATCGCTCACTCCACATAGTGATAATTTTTCCCCCTCTGCCTCATCTCTTTTTTAATTCCTCCTCTCCCCCTGTCTTTTTCTGCATTTACTCAGTGATGCCAGGGTTATAGGTCACAGTAGGATGGTGAGGGGGAGGGGTCAACCGGGGAACGGTGACCTCTGTGTGTGCACTGGGGCAGAATACCCCTCCCTGTTTTTGTCCTTTCCTTCGACACCTCTCAACTCACCCCAGCCCCCACCCCTGCCTTCACTCTTCCATTCCCAGTGCTGCCCATCCCCTCCTCTCCCACATGGCCCTCAGGGGCCAGCGACATTGACCTTGGCTTTGAATGAATTAGGTAGTTAAACACTGACACAGGACTGAGCTTTTCCCCCTAACATAAGCATCAGCGTTCTACAATCAGTGCAAGACCACAGGGATTCTAACACGCTCTCACACCCTGAGAAAGGCTTTGATTTGTCATGCTGTCATAAGAGATCTGTTTCAGTGGTTTAATGTTTTTCCAAGCCGCTTCAACACATGGCTGGCACAAATAAATCCCTTTTCACGCACAAAGCATTTGCTTGCTCGGCAGCACTGGAGGCATAACACCCTGACTCTCAGTCAGATAACATCACTGTCCTCTTTGAATCACTGGGAATTGTTTGCACTTCTTGTTTTACAGTTTGATTAAGAGTGTTAATTAGGGATGTAACGATTACCCACGAGCCGGTTGAAAATCGATTCAAATATGTGACTATTCAAATCGGTTGAGATGCTAAACAAATCGTGATTCATTTAGGGGTAGGAGTTTATATGAATGCATGTCTGAGGGGAACTTACTGTCTTTAGAAAAGTTTAGATGGTATTGTTTCTTTTCATCTTGCCTCTGTATAATGCATATGAAAGTTCATAGTTCAGCGCTGCTTTGTTTACAGCGGAAACCAGGAAACGCTTTAAGCGCCACCTGCTGGCAGAGAGTGAATCTGCGTCTCATTCAACTCTGCTGTTTCATGCCGATATTCTTATTTATAGTTTCACAAAACTGAAGTCAAACCATTCTATTTTTGCTTAAAATTTCAAAACTATACAATCTAATTTAGATTAAAAACTGTTCATGTTGCATGTATGCAGCATCTTTGTTTGGATCATGATTGAAATGCAGTGGTTGCCTCTAATTTTAAATGGAAAGAGCAAAAAAAATTATAATAATCGTGAATCGAATTGAATCGTGAATCGAATCGAATCGAATCGTGAGTTGAGTGAATCATTACATCCCTAGTATTAATCCACGGTGGATTGCGCTATCTCTGTGTCTTATGTGTACGTTACACACAGATCTGTTTGAGTTCTGTGTATAGATAGTTCATAGAGTTGAACATCAGACGTTGTTTGGAAAGAGAAAAGAAAGGGGAAAAAAACCAGGCAATTGTTGGTGAGGGCTGTCTTTCTCTTTGATTCTTTGTCATATAGGGACAGTGCACATGAAAGGGATGGGGTTAAAAGGTAGTCAGCCTGCTGTATTTGGGGCAGGCCATCTGGGGCCAAGATGGAATTACCACAGGAACCAATTAGATGAAGTTTGGATGGACTGCTGGCAAGTCATTTTGAAAAAAGCTACTATGTTTGCAGTCTAAACTGGACTTGTTTGTGTGTGTGTGTGTGTCTGTGTGTCTGTGTGTGTGTGCACGCATGTACCAGGGTTGGGGAAATGTAAAATTAAAGTACATTTTAAAGTTAGAATTTCAATTGAATTGGCCACACCCCACAGGTAGTTGAGTTGGAATGACAGGAACTGAATTGCAATTCAACAGGTATACTGGCATCCAAAAAATGAAGTGCGTTTGCATCCAAGTTATTATCATATGAATTTCTTTGAATTTCAGTTCATTAAATATTTGTACGTATTCATAATGAACTAATATAAATATTAATTAATAAAAATGTACTGCCTCAAATTCAAATGTACAAGTCTGCATCCTGTTTGGTACCTTCAGGAACTAAATTGGCATTTAACAAGCATAAATTCAATATTGAATTGTGCACAACCCTGATATGTACATGAAACAGTGTGCATGTGCATGGATCATAACTTTTTAGGAGTCCTTATGATTCACTCATCAGTCATGGCATTGATTTCCTGGCAGTGATTTTTTCTTACCCATACAGTGAATTTATATACTTGACACTTTCTTACCAAAGCAACATGTAAGTAGGTTGTCATCCAGCAGGCCCTTTCATTTATTTTTTTTCTTCCTGAACTGAATTACAGTACATCTCTTACAGGGACAATACTGCTGGAGCAATCTTGGGTTAAGTGCCTTGCTTAATTATTCTCTGGGGCGTTTTTGGTATTTTCGCCTAAATTTAACAAAAAAAATGGTTTCATTGTAAAGAAAACCCTTTGAACTACAAAATATGAGTGTAATTCTTTATAAATAACATTATGTATTTTTCAAATATTACAATAAACACTAAAAAAAACATAGGCGCTTTTGGAGTTTTAAAAAAATAAATATTTTTTTGAAATTCTGTAATTCAGGTTCTATTAGGCCCAGCTCTCTGCAATTTACTTTGTTTGATGCCACTACATGCCAAAAAGTACCAGAAAAAAGAATCTTTCAAATAACAGCTTCTAAACAGGAGTTACTACATTATATCTGAAGCGAGTCAAATTGTCTATTTCTGCATCTAAATGTGTAATGGTGAGTTTCCTTTGCAAAAACAAGCTTTATAAAACACATTAACCCCACAATCCTATTGTACTCTGTGCCATAAGCACTTTAATTGATTATTGATTGAATTATGTTTGATTTTTATGTTTTTCTAAGTAGTAATATACAAAATGGCACAAGCGAATTAGACCAATTTCAAATATTGTTTATTCTACTATCAAGTTTAATTATTTCAGGATGCACAAGACTGTCTACATTATAAAATATATCTGGTCTATCACAATCTAAAATAGAATCCATATCCTCCAGCTTTAAATCATTCCATTTATGTGCATTCTGTATTGGGATACTGATTCACAGCATCTCTCACCTCATCAGCTCACTCCTGTATCCAGAGCATCTCTCCATGACAACACTGCATCATCCGTGGTCCAAAGCGGAGCTAATTTGCTAACCGGCAGCTATCTCTACATTCACAGCGTCAAACAAACATATCAGCTCACTGTACTTTTCTGTCAATAAACAAGTGTATAGTGCTATCACGTTTCATAACAAAGAATAAGCTCTCAAACACACGGAGACTCGCTCCTAAAGCCTCTCCAGACACGCGCTCATTCCTCTCCACGGCGCCGCTGACCGTTCTTCATCATATATAACTTGTAATATGATAATCATAGACTGATATGATCTGAGTTGCGTTCCCTGCAACTCTTCCGTGCGGAGAAAAGCCTCCAATTCTCACGTCCACGAACTACAACAGAAGTTCTGTTCCCAACCCTAGTGAGTTGCACAACTAGACACAATTTTAGACATTATACTGTATGATTTTTCCAGACTAAATTAGTTTAAACCAAATTCCGAGGCAGCATTGTATGTGTAAAGTGACCCCAGAATGTACTGCAATAAACTCAGTCCAAGATTTAAGAAGTCATGGGAAATTATTTTAAATATATAATTCAGCACTGAAAAGTATTGACAGAAAATACAATTCAAAAGTTTGGGGATGAAAACGTAAAAAAAATAAATAAAAGTAATATTGTGAAAGATTATTACAATTTAAAATAACTGTTTTCTATTTTGATATTTTTTTCACATGATGTGTTACATGATCCTTCAGAAATAATAAAATTTGCTGATTTGACGAGAAACATTTCTTATTATTATCACAGTTGACAATAACACATAGTTGTGTTGCTTAATTGTTGAATAAAGCCATTATTTTTTTTCTTTACACACAAAAAGTATTCTCATAGCTTCATAACAATACGGTTGAACCACTGATGTCACATGGACTATTTTATCGATGTCCTTACTATCTTTCTGGGCCTTGAACTTGGTAGTTGCGTTGCTGTCTATTAGGGCTGTGCGATTAATCGAAATCGTCATAAAATCACGATTTGAGCGTGCACGATTTCTAAATCGCTTTATAGCACGATTTTCCACGCCCCCGACCTCCCGCAGTGTGCTATCCGAAACCAATCAGAATGCAGCGCGCCTAAACAACAGAACAGACCGGGCCCATGTTAACGGATCAGAGCGTTCACACTGCACGCGATTGCGGTATGGCAGTGCGCTCCAGGAGCAGTCTGCAGCAGTCGTGCTGCGATCGTTTCCGTACGGAATCTATTTCTGCTGTGCTGCTGCACGCGCTGAATTAAAGTGACAGTGCATTATTCGCAGTAAAAAATAACATAGATTGGCACAGAAATTTAATAATTACACCATAAATGCATATAATTAAAGTCTACCGTTTCACAGTCAACACATGGCTTTTTGGCTCGATTTAAAACAAGGAAAAGTGCACTTTTAGATAAACAAGGCAATAATAGATGGCACTCGTGGTGGTAGTTAAACAAAGTTATATTTATTGAGTTTAAACGTGAATATGTCTATGAAAGATTGTATTACTGTACTGTGATAAAAGCATGTTCAGAAACAACGTTTGGATTTGAAATCAAAATAATGGATAAATGTTGTGTTTGTGGTAAACAGCCACGGATCAGGAGCGGACTGCAAACGCGTCCTGTGCGAAAGCAAAATGAGTCTGTGCTGCTTCTGCACCGCATACACATACTGTATACGCACTGCAGACGGAGAACGTGTGAACTTGGTGCAACAAATCTAGTTCAACATCTGAGGCAACGCCAGAAAGAGCTCTATGACCAATGCATGGCAAAAAAAAATCCCTGGCACGGGATTTTTATTAAATTTTTTTCTGCCATATGTCTATTCTAGAGACATTTTGTTACACCTTTACTTAGTGATTATTTTGCCTTATGTCTGTTCTAGAGACATGTTACAGCTTTTTGATAAAGCTCTAATTGGTTTTCTTTTGGAAATATGTTTCAAATTCACACTGAATGCATTTATGACTGTAAAGCATGTCTGTGTGTATCAAAATCATGATTAAAATCGAAATCGCTAAATTGATCAAAGAAATCGCGATAGGTTTTTTTGGTCCATATCGCACAGCCCTACTGTCTCTCGGATTTAATCAAAATTATCTTAATTTGTGTTCCAAAAATGAATGTAGGTCATACAGCTTTGGAACGACATGAGGGTGAGATATTAATGACAGAATTTTCGTTTTTGGGTGAACTATCCCTTAATTTTAAAATATGTTGTTTTTTTTCCAAGTGATGTATGGCAGCACTTGCTGGGCGGTGGATATATTAGTGTACAGTTTTATGGTAACACGTTACACATTATGATGCTCAGCAGACTTGTTGTTTTAAGATGTCTTGAGAACTTCATTGTAGACCTTTTTTGGAAATAAATATTCTGCATCTAAAATTAGTATTGTTTAGTATTATCTTGTGCTATTTTGTGTTATATTATTTTAGTATTATTTTGTGCTATTTAATTACAGATGAATGGTATCACCTCAGTCAATGTTATGCAAAGGTAAAATTAGGCAAAGCAAGGTTATTTCTATAGCACATTTTGTACACAGTGGTAATTCAATAGGGAAAACGTTTCCTCAGCATGTCAGAGATGAATGTCTTTGCACTTTTAACCTTTTACCACTAGTGCCAGTTGCTTGGAAACATCAGGGGGAGATGTATAACTTGGGAGATTTTCATGTAAGGGAGGGGTGAGGGGGCTCACTATTGCTTATTTGCTTCCAAAAGCACTGAACAGGAGATGATAGGCACAAGGTAAGAACTGCATCAAATCTTATTTAGTTTGTTTCAGGAAAAATGTGCAATGCAGAAAAAACTGTGAGGATGTTACTAGCTCATAAAGATCCATGAAATTAAAGAAAAGAGACATCAGTACTGCAGCTATCATTTAGAAACACTCTCATTAATGACACTGTGTTTCAAGTGGGATGTGGTTTTGTTTGGGTTCAGTGACAGTTTAGGTACAGAATGACATCATGAGCTCAGAGGGAGTCACTCTCAGTAACAGACGTTCACACAAGCCGGTAGATCTGTAATTACACACTGAGCCACTTACCATTTTAAAACAAGCAAATTGACCTCAGATTTCAACTGACCTGCAGAATGAAATTACACCTGCACTATAATCAAAGAACAGCACAATATGTAAAACATCTATTTGGATGTTTTTGAAAATGTAAAAAAATAAAAAAAAAAATACTGAAATCCATCACAGTCAGCTAGATAGATAGATAGATCTACGCCGTTCTCTGTAAGATGGCAAATATACCGATTATCATGTATTTATATAAATGTGACCCTGGATAAATGAGCTTTCCATTGATGTATGGTTTGTTAGGATAGGACAATATTTGAAAATCTGGAATCTGAGGGTGCAAAAAAATCTAAATATTGAGAAAATCGCCTTTAAAGTTGTCTAAATGAAGTTTTTAGCAATGCATATTACTAATAAAAAATTAAGTTTTAATATATTTACAGTAGGAAATTTACAAAATATCTTCATGGAACATGATCTTTACTTAATATCCTAATTATTTTTGGCATAAAAGAAAAATCAATCATTTTGACCCATGCTATGAATTTTTGGCTATTGCTACAAATATACCCCAGTGACTTAAGACTGGTTTTGTGGTCCAGGGTCACAAATATCTCCCGGTTTTATCATGTATTTTCTTTTCACAAGCAGTTTTTGTACTGTATTCTTAATATACATGATGTGTTGTTATGCTTGACTGATTCTTTGTCTTTGCAGTTCATTGTTTTCCATGATTGATCGTAGGTTGTGATGATTAATTCTTTGTCTATGGCAGTGGAAAGGTCCATAGATTGATGCCATGAGCGGAGGCATTAACGCTGTGGGTCTGGGATCATAATTCTAGTTCTCAGCCCCGACTGCTTTGTGATTTGTCAGAAGCGAGGCGGACAGTACCGGGGTCGGCTTAGCTCCACGCTGGGTTTGTGTGTGTGTGTATTTGCATGAATTTATATGGATTAGAGCATGTGCATCAGAGGGACCTGCACTTCAACCCTGAGGTGATTTCCCTAGTGACTGTAGTCAGCTGGCAGTTTGGGGGCCCCGATAGAGAAAAAAGAGGAATATAAAAGGAAAAGAGCGAGGAACGGGCACCCAACTGCCAGCTGTCTTAGTAGGGTAGGATGATGGAAGATCTGATGTGGGAGAAAGAAGGATGAAGAGGGGGGCATAGTGGCATGACCACCTTAACTTTCCACTTTCCTCACACCCACACACTCACTCTGACGCACACCGTTCCATCATTTGTTCTGTCAGCCCAGAATGGGCACGAGAAAGTGGTGTGTGTTAGAGAGAGAGATTTTGACACAATAGGGTCCCACTCCAAGCCACGCTGCTTTGTCATCCATCATGACAAGTTTTGCTGAATTCAATCTTTTTCATTAATATGCCAGATTTTTCTTTCATCAAAATCTTCATTTTAATAGAGGAGGTGGGGGATGTGATTTACGGTATGTGTGTGTTTGCGCTCCAGTTTTTGTGACTTATGATATTTTTTTTTTTTTGCCATCATTTATTGAGATGCAGAGGAGTTGGTGAATGTCCATCCGTCTTTAGTATGATTGATGGGACACCGTTCCTCTTGCGGTAATTGTGCTCATAGTGACAAACTCCGACATCGTCTGTTGTTGAGCTTCAGCCAATGGCTGAATTGTAAGGTACCTCACTTCCTCTATTCTCCCTGTTTCCAGTCAGTGTTAAAAGTATCCAGGCTTGCCGCATACACTCTCATGCCTCTTCCTTGCCCTAGATTGTGATTAATGGTCGCAATTCAGCCAGAAAAATTCCCTTGAGTGGGTGCCAGTTGGCTTATGCAGAAAAGAGGGGAGAAGAAACTCATTACTGCTGTCAGTTCAGCTGACAGAGCAGGCAAGGGTGTGTGTGAGTGTGTATGTGTGTGTTTGGCTATGCATAGATGTTGTGCATACGTGAGTCCCTAGATGTGTTTACTAGTGTGAAGGGAACCCCGAGACCTGAGATGTAGCTGTCTCCAGGAAAAAACAAAGAACACACATTTTTACAATTGATCTCGAGACGGCTTCGTATTCAAGCTTTTAATGAATAACTAGGCCACATCGATCATATGACTTTAGGAGCTATGCATCTACACATACTTCTCTGAGGTTCCTGTCTGGGATGGTTTCTTTCATATTTAGAGAAGATGGATTTGTTTTTGTGTTGCTTTGCTAATCAAGGTGCTCTTTAAATGAAATCTGACCTTTTTAACAGCCTTTAGGTCAATTTAGGTAAGAGCATTTATAGGTAATTATTCCTTTTAGTCAGCCTTTGAATGTGTTTGATTAGATTTGTTGATCATATGTCTTCTTAGAAGGGAGGAGTAACCATATAAAAGTTACAGAAAGAGATAAATGTGACAAATAGACCAGGAAAAGCAGTCAATAATCTGAGTGGATGTAAGTGAATGGAGTTTCCAGGATCTCAACATACACATACAGTACACGCTTCTTGTCCTTGAACCCTTGTGTCTCTGCCTGTCCCTTTCTTTTCTGTTTTTTTTTTCTGGTATAAGGCGGGCTGTTGTTGTGGTGTTTGCATTATTCCAGCTAAGAATTGTCTTTTTGTTTTTCCTTTTGGTGACACAGAACCACCTCTTTATATCTTTATTTTTAATCCAGGTATGACACTCAAGACATGAAAACTGTCATCATAGAGTTGTATTCAAGTCCTTATATGCAATAATTGCTTTTATCACAGTACTATGTGGAGAAAATAGAGCACAGGCGAAAGAGCTGGTTTAGGTATGAGATTTGGCTATAATTGGTGCAAGTGAGTGAACTGAGGTTTTGTTTGGTCGTTCCTTAGGTAAGGAGCCTGAATGCAGAAGTATTCGATTCAAGATGATCTAGATATGTTCTCTTCATGTGGAGAGCCAGACAGCAGACAGGGCTGAACTCGGCAGCCACACCGCATGAATCATGGCTGATAGGTCAGCCAGACTGCTGGCTATATCATGGACCGGCAGCAGTGCTGTGAATGTGATTCTTTCAACCACAGGAAGCTGAAGGAGAGAGCTGCGCACAGACAATTTATACAGATTGAGTAAAAGTCAAGCAGCAGCATTTTGCATCGCTAAGCTGTCCGATGACAAATATTGAGAATTTTTTTTGTTTTTTAAATGAGTTGGTCAGTGGGATATTGATGGCAGAGAACAGGTATGGAAGATAATCAGTGACAGAATTGAGATTTGAGTATGCAGGTGGGTGAACACAAGCTGCAGAATATTTTAATTGTGGTCAAGAGAATTAAAAGGAAGGCAATGCATTTGAAAGAACAAAGAGCATGATATTCTTGGCAAACACCTCCCACAATCCTGTCTTGACGGTTATTACATGTACTGTATGATAACTCTGCAATGTTTACTGTTTGTTCCCTTGGCTGGTATGAATATGGATGTGGGCTTTGAACATTCTAAGACGAAGAATAAATTGTCTGACTGAAGCACCTTGTTCAAACTGCCATGAATATAGTCAGCTGGTCCTCTTCAACTCCACTACAGCTGTTTCTCACACCTTTATCTGTCACTATACTGCATTTGCGAGTTAAATATACTTTCAACATTAATTTCATGGAGGCTACAGATCAGTCAGTTGAATAATTGCTTGTTTTCCTATGTGTGTTTTTGCCCACTTTACTTTTCTTAATATTTCCACTCTTTACTTCTATCTCATATTGAATATATTTAGGTAACTCCATAGGGGAAAAATGGCCCGTAATACCAATATTATAACTTTTGCAGTACAGATTCTTTATAACTTTGCAGTCGAATCAAATTGCCTTCTGTAGGTTAGAACATATGGCAGATTTTTTTTTATTGTGCTTTCATGCTATCAAGACTGTATAGAAAAACAGAATTGCAATAAGCTTCAGCTTTGATTATTGCAACAGTCCTGTCTGATTATTTTGTCTATTGCTGCAAAAGTCACATAAAATGAACATATATCAACACACAGAGATTGCAGTACAAAAAATATAGTTCTGTCACAGTAGTTTTTCCTGTTTTGTAAATTGCTTAAGTGATTAAAGGGTAACGCTTTACAAAAAGATTCCATTTGTTAACATTAGTTAACTATATTAGTTAACATTAACGATGAAAAATACTTCCAAAGCATTTATTAATCTTAGTTAATGTTGATTCCAACATTTACCAATACATTATTAAAATCAGAATATGTATCAATTAATGTTATTTAATGGACCTGCTTACATGGACTAACAATAAACAGTTGTATTTTTATTAACTAATGTTAACAAAGATTAACAAATACTGTAACAAATGCATTGCTCATTGTTAATGTTATTTAATGCATTAAATATAGTTAACAAATGGAACCTTATTGTAAAGTGTTACTTTTACAATTAAAGTTTTGTGGTAATCCTAATCCATCGAATTACACCTTTACATCTTTATTTTTTCCTTTAACACTCCAAGTACTGAATTTTACCCCTTAATTTCTTGCTATCTTGATTATTTTTGGACAAAATGTAATACACTACTTTTTTTCTCGCATTAGCATTACACAAATCTTGGCTCGTTTCAACAGATTATTTGGCTGACAGATGGTGAGGAGTGTGAATATTAGTGAATAAACAGCTACATGCTGACTAGTGAGAGAAGTCTGACCTCCCCTATCCATCCACACTTCTGCTGACAGAGACACATGGCTCTCGTTTCTGCCTTGACCTGTCCCAACAGCCCTATCTGAAGACCCTCGGGACTCACAGCGTGCTGAATGATGTCCGTTTGTGGTTGTTCAGGGCTAAATTCTTAGATTTGTGTGAGCCACTCGTTACAGACACACATATTAATGCCATCTGGCTTTTTACTGATTAAAAATATGTGGCAAAAACACAACTCTCGGCCAGTGCAACATGTTTGTCAGTACTCCGATTTAAAGCACCTTGTTTTAAGACCAAAAACAAGCTGAATTACAGCCAATTTAAATTGTGAGTGTATATGTGTATATGTGTGAGAACGGGAGAGTGAGAAAAATAGGTCTCAACAGTTGCTACTAATGAGGGGGAAGTAATTGAGTCTTTGCAAGAGTGAATTGTGATGCCAAATGTCCGTCCACTTTGTTATTCAAAACTGAGCCTGTTTAGCCCCGGCAAGTTTCTGCCCTTTCATTTCTGCTCTGACAAACCAAAGCGGGGTGAAAAGGACAGAGAAAGAAAGAAAAGACAAGTGAGCTAGAGAGAAAGTAATGACCATTCCATTTTAATTTAAATGCTGTTTCACTCCTAGCTGTCACTGCATTTTCGATATTTCACAATCCGCCCAAGACAAAAAGCCATTGCTCTTTTTTGCCTCACAAGTTTCTCAGTTGTGGTTTTGTCAGGTCAGTACAGTAGACCCGACTGATCGAAGGATTAAGCTACAGCATGTAATCTCCGCTTCTATGAACCTCGGAAGCAGCGAGAAAAGAGCCACTTAAGTCACGAAACGCTCGGTTGCTCTGAATGCTGATAATGCTGTTAATTGGGATATGGGGCGAGGGCTACGTGCAAATGGTGCTTTATATGATGTCTGCAACAACACTCAGGACTCGAAATGATTTCCCGTTGATTATTTGAACTGGTGAGTGATTGACAAAGCTATTTTAAGACACATAGCTATTGGAATGAATTACAGGTGTGATTGGCCACTGAGGTGAGAGAGTAACAGTTATGATTATGTGCAGGTGACTGTAGCGGTGAAGACAATCTGAAGTGTGTTCTTTTGAGATTTCCAAGGCCTTTGGGGAATGTGTGGAATTTTTTTTTTTTTTTTCTTAGGTTAAGGTCGTCTTTAGTTTATCTGCCATTTTCCCGCTTCCCTTCCCTTCCCTTCCCCCCAACCTCTCATTCTTCATTCTCCCTCCATTTCTCCCTCTCTTCTCTTTCTTTCCCTCTCTTCTGCTCCCCCTCTTGGGAGATCGTGTAGTGTTTGAGCGCGTTGAGGGAGGGCGTCTCTTCATCACCTTCCTCCCTCCCCCCTTTTCCTTCTCTTTCTGCCTCCTCCTCTGATCTCTCTTTCTCTCCCCGTTTCTCTCTGGGCAGCGGACAGCCCATTAAATCTGTACAGTGGTGTGAAGAAGATGATGTGAAATTACTGTCTGATGAGAGCTTGAAAGGCCTGATTGCTGCTCAGCATCAGGAGCGAGGCTGGTGCAAAGTCTCTGATGAGGGGGTAATTTCGCAGGGGTCCTCGGAGTGAGTGAGAGTACAGATTCTTTCAAGTGTAGCAATCCTATCGAGCATTAGAAAAGGAGCTCAGGCAGTGAAGCCATTCGTGTGGGTGTATGCGAGAAAGAGGACGCTTTTTCTCCTGTAGATTAGAAAGCTGATGGACAAAGACTGTGATATTGCATTTAGGTTTGACTAATATGGGGTTTTCAGAGGGTTTTAACCAATCACTTTCTTATTTCACTATTAACCATTATCTGACAAGCCATAAATCATGCAAGCGACCCAGTAGACATGACATATTGCCGTTGGTGACAAAAACACGGTTCACATGTGTCTTTTGTGATCAACCTACATGTGCGCTGTGTGATCTTGCTGCTATTGAAATGTGATGCTGTATTACTCGTATTTCATCATCTTTACAGACAAAATGGTCCCAAACTGCGCAGTATGCTTCATTTTTTCCATTCTCTTTTATCAGAACTCAGTTGTGTTTGTGTTATAGCACTACTCGTATGTTGTATGTGTAATGTGCTGTACAAGATAAACCCATCAATTCAGCTCTCATTGTTGTAAAAGCACATTTTTTACTTGTAGCATTGGTTGAACAAAATAATTGTCAATTAATGATTCATTGTTTAACCATTCAGCGTTATATGAGCCAATGGCCACTATCTTCTATATAGTAGTGTAATACAATTTAATGAGAATTTTAATGAGAGCTTTTTAAAATAATTATTTTCTATTTTAATGTATATTGAAATATAATATGTCACAATATTATGGTTTTTATGATCAAATAAATACATTATTTCTCAGACAAAATGCTGCACATTTCTTTGTGAAATTGAAATATCTTTTGGCAAATAACAAAAATTAATGTACATTTGAAAACAAATCCCAAATCAGATAAATAAATGAATAATACAAATAAAAGAAATATCTTCATATAAAAAAGAAGCAAATGCTTTGCCTGTGCTCTTTCCTAGCTTGGATTTTTTTCCCCATGTTAGGGTTAGGGTTATTTTTTATTTATTTATTTTTTCTAAGAAAGATCAGAATGTCCACATTTGCACCTTGTACAGAAAAATGCATTTTAAGCACATACAGAATGGTCTGAATTTAGCTTTGTGAAATTATGCTTCATAGAACTACATAAAAGCAAACAGCCTGAATGCGAATGCAAATTCTGTCTCTTACAGTAGGTGGCACTGTGCTTATAAACACTACTTTAAAATGCATCATACAGAGGCAAGATGAAAAGAAAATACCATCTAAACTTTTCTGAAGACAGTCAGTTCCTCGCAGAGATATTCATAAATACACCCACCCCAAATGTATCACGATTTATTTAGCATCTCAACCGACTTCGACACAAATCTTCATCGATTTTCATACGGCTCGGTGTAGATCGTTACATCGCTATCATTTATTTATTTACCAATTTAATGATGGTAAATGACACATACACAAATTGTTGAACTAAATGGTGGTTGTATTTCACAGTATTTCCACTTCTGTTATTCGGCCAAGCACAGGCATCATTATTGGTCAATGCAATGCAATACAGGCAGATTAATCAGTGTGTCGGACATGAGTTTGTGTGACCTGTACAGCAGAGCTATAACAGAGCTATAACATGATTGAATGGAATGTTTACCAAAGGAGTTATTTCATCTGACCGCTGCATGTTCTCAAATTACACACCCACACTGCACAGCCTCAGAGTTCAAACATTTCAGAAACAATAACTGAAAGATTTGCTGTCAGGAATGTTGCCTGAACATGATAAACATTTGTTGTTTTGAAAGCGAGGCCCACAGGCTGGAGGGTGATGGCTTGGGTGATGTAAAGCTAATGAGATGTTAATTGAGAGGCAGCGGCCTAGTTTCAGTCCAACCCATTTAAACTCTGAGAGCCAAGAGCATGGGAACAGAGACGGGGAGAGAAGGAGTACTGGACGGCTCTCCGTAGGGCAGTGGACTCCCTGGGCAGTTTATCATTGGATTTTTATCTTCTTTTATTTTTCTGTCTTTCCTTTCTCCTGATTATGAGTAACAGTGTTTGAAGTGCTGTAATGAGCATGAAGATCTCAGCTCACTCAATCATTAAAACAAACAAAAGAGTCTCCCCAAACTCGCTCTCTCGCTCATTCACACACACACAACGCGTCCAGCAGACACTAATGAACATTCCTAAAATAAGCTTAAAAAAAAGAAATGACAGAGAAAATATCAACAAAGACAAGTGCAACAACGCAGAAGAAACCCGGCTAATTAATTTTGTAACCCCCTCCTCTCTTTATCTGTCTGTGCATCTCTCTTATTTTTCTCTCCTTCTCCCTCCACCCCTTGTTCTCACTGCAACAGTCATTTAAATAATGTCTTAATTTTCAGCATCTGCTGTTTTAATGGGTCTTTTTGTGATTAAAGCAGCATGTCTAAATGGAGAGAGAGAGAGAGAGGAGAGAAATTCAGGTGCAGTAGACAGAGAAAGTGAATCTCTTGTCTTCCAGACTGGAGAGAGCAGAGGTGGACAGCAGATGGGGTGGGGGCATAATGAGTTACAGGGCTTTCCCATCAGCCCTCTCACTGCACATTTTACCCGGAGTCCTTTGTATTTGGCCATTAGTTGCACTACGTAGACCTTTTTTGTCCAGAAATGTATGTGTCGATGGGTTTACAATATGTTTCAGGCCTAAAGGGATGGAAAATAGCCCCCACAGCTCCTTTTTGAAGACAAGGCACTATAATGAGTTTGGGGACCGTGTTCTAACAAGACAAAGATGCTCAACATTTAGACAGCGTTTCAAAGATCCAAATTCAGGTAGCACAATGTGTGTGATTTATTTATTTTTTTGGGGGGGGGGATTGTGTAAGAAACTCACACATTAGCACAATAGTGTCCACTTCAAAGAAAACCAGCAGATTAGGACTCAACATGTTAAATAGAGGAAAAATTGAACAGAGCTTTTCACTGGTGGCAGCCTAATTTATAACAGACAACTCAACGTGCGTGTAATGAGTATGTGTGTGCGTTTATACTTAAGGTTTGTGTATCAGTTTAAATTCAGGCTGTTGAATAAATATTCTTTGATTTATTAATCAAAAAAATTCTTATCAAACATTTCAAATAATCCATATGTAATGTCTATTATTTTATATAATACAAGTAAATGGCTGCCCAAATATTGATGCTCCAAAAAGCACACATAGCCATTGAGATCCATAAATCCCCAGTGGATGAATCAATGCCTTCTGAAGTGAAATAACAGGTGTGTGTAAAGAAAAATGCTTTAAAAATATTTAAAACTAAAAAAAAAAAAAATCATAAACATCACTTTCATCTGACCGTTTCAGCCAAAGATTACATTTTTGTTGAGATTGATGTCAGTGCCTGTGAAATTAACATCATTTAAATGATGCTGTCAAAAATGTTCTAAAGCACCTCTCTACAAACTCTAGTGTTTGCCTATCCTTTTAAATTCCAAACACTTCCTATAAAGATATATATTTATATACATTTATGTTAATGACCTGCAAATTGATATTATAAATCTGTTGTTTTAGAACATAAGTACAGTATATACATACAATTATCATCATCATAATCTTAATGCACTTGTGTATGTATACATTTGTTAATATTGCTAGGTCCTCATAAATCCCAGTTTCATAAAATGGCTACAACAGTATGTATGCATTAATGTTTGCATAACCTGACATCCATCCATCAAACACTGCTAATCATAGTTCTTCCACCTCATGGGATAAATCAATAAAAGTGTGTTTAGGTCAGCAGCAGTAGCTATACAGGACCTCAGAGAGCTCTGCAGGAGACAAAGAGGAGATTGCTGGCCCGAATGAAAGAGAACATTGTTATGATGTTAAGTGGAGAAACTGATTTCAGAAGCACTGCAGAGCAGCTCTACATGACACACAGGAAGACCGCAGCATGAAAATATGAAGAAATAGGCAGCAGTAAGTTAGTGGAATTCTTGCTACCCATGAGTGCATTTTAAAGCCATAGTTCACTGTAAAATGAAAATTCTTTCATCATTTACTTGCCCTGTTTGGAATTTTAAACTTTTTGCCAGCATAAATTGACATACAATAAGTGCTTTCTACTGGTAGTCGTGCACTCTATTCCTCGTGTGTGTATTGTGAGTGATTGTGAGGCACCAGGCTTTTATTGTTTGCAAGCTTGAGTGATATTAAGGAATGATGTTTATTTATTTATTTATTTTTAAGTGAAGAACCATTTTAGTTAAGATAATTTTGGTTTGCTCCTAACAAAAAGCTGTCACATCTTCAGTGTACTTTGAATATAGTTTAAAAATCATATGATCTCATTTTAAGGTGCATGGTACCATAAAAGGGATGGAAAGTCATACAGGTTTTGGTCAGTGTGAGGGTACTTAAATGATGACAAAATTTCCATTTTTGGGTGAACTGTTCCTTTAAGTCTCACTACCGTATACCTGCAACAAATAAACAGTTAATCTTGCAGACACTTAAACAAGATGACTCCATTTTCCAAGAGGTAAAAAATGCAACCATGTCCCTCTGAGAGTGGAGAAGAAAATGAAGGATGACTTTTGAAGTCATATCACTTATTTGCCTGTGTGTTTACAGAGAGAAGTGTTACTGAAAGATGACGTGTGGAACAGGTTGCTCCTTCAGTGTACACCAAGAGGCTGTACAGATTAATCACTGTGTGTGTGCCTGAAGGCGTTGCTGTAAAGCTGCACATCTGCATTTAAATGCCGCCCGGGAGCTCTGTGTATGGAAAATAATATTTCAGTGCAACTTTAAAGCCTGTTGAGGCGATCCCACTTTGAGCTGAAATAGCATCGTATACCATATGCATTATTTATGGATGCCATCTTCATTATAGAGCTCGACTCAGAGAGGAGGAGAATGCAGCCTAATGGACTGCCCAGAGGGGTGGAGCTCACCGTATGTGTATGTAGTGAACTTAGAGCAGTTTCATAACAGTTTTTAAAAAAGAATTTTGAAATGTGTGAATTTTGAAATGTGTTTGAATATATGCATGACTTTTTGTGTGTGCTCATGTGTCAGAGAGAGAATCCGTCATCTCCACTGCAGGTCTTTCACAACCATCACTGTGGACTGGAGCACCTCATCACTACTTGAATTTTTTTTATAGTCCATACACTTGACACATGAATCTGGTTCTGCTTTAGTATCAGTCTTCTCTTAGTACCTCTTTTCCTCCATTGCCTTCTCTAGCATTATTGCATTTGACTATAACCTGCTCACTCTGACATGCAGAGCACTTGAATTGAGTACCTTGTCTGAAGGGTGCAGAGCATTGCTGTCTATATGATGACTATATATATTGGAAAAAAAGTATTTTATGCTCACCAAGGCTGCATTTATTTAATCAAACATACAGTAATATTATTACAATTGAAAATAATTGTTTTCTATTTGAAAATATCTTAAAATGTCATTTATTCTTGTGATGATACAGCTGAATTTTCAGCATTATTACTCTGGTCTTCAGTGTCACAAGATCCTTCAGATGTCATTCTGCTAAGACTTATTTTGTAACATTTATATACTGTCATTTTTGATGATCAATTTAAGTTTCTTAAAAATTTTTAAAAAAAATCGTACTGACCACAAACTTTCTGTATGTTGTAGCGAGAGAAATCATCATTATAGATTTTAAATTAACTACCTCAACTTACTAAATTGACCTACCATCCTGGATCACACGAACATGACTTCTGTGAAGTGACCAGTATGTACAGTACACTTGTGGCTTTGGTTACCTGCTCTACATCATCAGGAGGAGGTGGGAGTTTTGATTTTCTGTCCACTTCCACTGTGATTGTCATGGTGAAACCAGCTGCATCCAAGCAGCGAGTTACATCCAGTTAGGCTCTTAATGTATGGATAGAGGGAAAGATCTCTCTCTCTCTCTCTCTCTCTCTTTCTCTTTCATATTCCTCTTAGCCCTTTCAATTAATCTCTCTGTTTTTCTCACGCACACACACTCACTCCTTTTCTCAATTTCTCCCTCCTCTCTCCCATAATTAGATCTGGTTAATTTACACTGTGTAGCGCGCTGGGAAGAGGCAAGCTGTAATAATGTGTGTGTGTGGACTCGGAGTGGGTTATTATGGAGAGGGGTATAAAATGGCTCTGCTAGGACTGCTGAATCCGAACTGCACCAGCTGCATCCAAGCAGCGAGTTACATCCAGTTAGGCTCTTAATGTATGGATAGAGGGAAAGATCTCTCTCTCTCTCTCTCTCTCTCTTTCTCTTTCATATTCCTCTTAGCCCTTTCAATTAATCTCTCTGTTTTTCTCACGCACACACACTCACTCCTTTTCTCAATTTCTCCCTCCTCTCTCCCATAATTAGATCTGGTTAATTTACACTGTGTGGCGCGCTGGGAAGAGGCAAGCTGTAATAATGTGTGTGTGTGGACTCGGAGTGGGTTATTATGGAGAGGGGTATAAAATGACTCTGCTAGGACTGCTGAATCCGAACTGCTACTGCTACACCCTCTTAGCTTGGGTGTGTCGGTTTGAGTATTGAGATTCATGCGGGCATATATTGTTTGTGTTTATATGTACATTCTTCACCTGTACATTTGCATGTGCTCTGCGGAGTGATTCATCTTATGCTAAAATAAGCTCAAGTCTGTTTAGGTCTGTGTGTTTTTGTGAATAAACGTATCTGTGTGTGGCAGGAGAGGTGGGCCTCTACCAGTTCCAATTTTTATGTATGATGGCAGAGGGCAGGGGCCCTTAAGGGGTTTCTCTGTGTGGGTGGGTGGGTGTGGTTTCAACGAACACATTGGTTGGGCTTGGCACTGACACTGCATTTGTTGCTTTACTGGAATTCCATCTTTTGCACATTTTGAAGGATTCTTCAGTGCATGTGATTCCAGAAATGTAGGCCTTTGTAATGAAAATATAATAATTTGCTCCATCTCTGAAACTGTTTTCCTTTATGGCTGATGTAATCAAGCCCTCTTATTTTTCAAGTCCTCCACAACCACCTGTCATACACCCTGCCAAGCAAATTTAATACAGTTATATACATTTAAATTTAAGCTATTTAAAATTTAAAAATGTAAGTACATATTTAAATGTTAGTTTTATATTTTTTATATTAGTTTGTTGCTTGCTTTAAAAATAAAAACTGTTCTGTCTGGCTACATGAAGTAGGTATGCCTAACTGGGCCATACTAACCAGACAAATTTTGACCCCTTGGTCCATGTGGGTCTATTCCTGATTAGGCCAAACACTTTTTCACAAACCACGTTAATTTCAGATAAATTAAAGTTTCACCCTGCATATTTTTCACGTGTAAATCTCACAGTATGGAAGTAAAACCGGTTGGAAATGTAATTTCATGTTGACCTCACAGGTGCACACAGTAATTTTCCCTCAGTTAAAAAAAAAATTAAGCATAGCATGTGTTTAAATAGTACCTTTTGAACAATGTTTAAACACTCACATGAGACTCCAGTTATATAAGTTTATTGAAAGCAAAGAAATGCTAATAAAATGCTTTGCATTATGGGTAAAAAAATGCTAATTTTATGTACTTATCTTATGTATATGTAAAAGTTGCAACTGGGAAGATGGCATTTGAAAATAGGATCTTGGTCACAGGGTGTATGTATGTTTTAACAGGTTTCTCTAGGCCACAATTTGACCACTGAATGTTTGGGGGAGGCTGCAGGTCACCAGTAGTGATGGTTATTCTGCTAATTGTCTCAAGAGTTTACAGCTGCGGTGGTAACCTGCTCTAGACAGGGCTTTGTTGATTAGAAACCAAGCCCTGGTGCTCAGAGTGGTTGTGTTTTAATGGCAGATGCTCCATGGCTACAGCTGGACCCTCTGTGGAACTCAGCCCCCATCTTCAGTTATAAAGGACAGATCATTGGAGGGGGTCCAGCTATCATATTGTAGTCTCTCTGTCAGATATACCATATACAGGTGTGTGTGTGTGTGTGTCTGACAGCCTTTTTTGAACTTCCAGGGAAAAGTTTCCATTACTGTTTTTAACATAATTCACACAAAAATATAAGCAGAGCAGTCCGGTATCAAAGTAAATAAATATTTATGCAAGAGATATAAGACAGTAAAATCAATCTGAGATTTTAATACTTTTGCTTGCTTTGTTCTAGCACCAGAATGCCTCAGTGGTTGAGCTATTGAGGAATGTTTGTTTAAAATTTAATCTGCTGCTCGCTGTGCATCCATGGAGAAGAGAGGTCGGAGCACGTCAGGAAATGGCACATTTCTCATTAGGGCACAGCCCAGAAGCAGTGATGCTGAAACACAACCAATAGACAAAGAGATGAAAACAAGGAGAAAGAGACCGAGTGCAGGAGAACAGAAGGACGGAGAGGGAGGAGGAGTTCACAGAGAGATACAGTATGCTCCAGTAACCCCTCTGGTTCAGCCGCTACACTCTCATCCCTGACTGTTTGTGTTTGCATGTGAAGTTGAGTGATGTGCCAGTGCCAGAATGAGGAAGGGTGCTGGGTCTGAAGCGACGCAGGGATGCTTGCTAATGAGATGCTAAAAGCTCAAAGCAGAAGACGTGATAAAACATAAGTAAGGAAACATTCTTCACAGTAGAAAATAACCACTCTGATGCCTCAAATACAAAACAGAAATTAATACTCATAACTCGCCTTCAGGAATTTGCACTTGTAGCTGGGGAATTTGTTCTGCAGTTGTTCCTGTATTTAATAGAGCAGTGGCATTAGCAATGGCGAGGCCATTGGTTTGATTCCTTGGAACAGACAACCTAATAAGTTATACAGTGGGGGAAAAAAAACTTCTTTATGCCAGTTTGGCTTGTCTATCACCATCTGTGGTTGAAACATGAAATTGCAAATTAATTGCAAACTTGTTTTATTATTATTATTTTATCTTTTATGGTATTTTGCACTGAAGAATATGATAGTTTGTCTTATACCTGTGTTTGCCTGTGATCACCAATTTGGAGTGGATCTGTCATTTACACCAACATTTGAAAATTTTTCAAATATATGCAATGAAAGTGTTCTTACTATAGGGGGTCTATAGCAAGAACACTTTCATTGCATATATTTGAAAACTGTTATATGAAACATGATGTGAATACAAATTATGTAAATCTGAAATGTCAAATCCATTCCAGCCGCTCATATTACAAATTATAATTCTAGGCTTACAGTAATGAATCAGGTTGGGGCAAGAACATCATTTTAAACACTGAACAAATGCATGTTAATGATTTTATTTATTAGTTTTAATAAAACTAGGCCTGGGCAATAAAATTGTATCGATATTTATCGATGGTACACCTTCTTCGATAACGATATAAAAAATGTTCGATATAGTGCACGATATAGGCACGTGCTCTGAGTGACGCAGACAGCTCACACAACATGAACACATGCTGATTTGAGTGCTGTGCCTGCCACAGATGAGGAGATTGTGAATAAAAAAATGAATATTAGTCAAATGTAGCATTTGAATGCAAAAAATAGTACAATCAAATGTTAGGAGTGCGTCAGGGAGCATCTTCGGTGGAGCATAGATACGGTGATAATGGTGTAAGTGATGTTGTTGCATTTTAATGTTTTGTTAGTCTAGCCCACGAGACGCGCAGTTGCTGTGTTATGCATTCAAAATATTATAGAAATTTAGAAGCTCAATGCGGAGAAGATCTTGATTAGGTTAAAACCGAAACCAAGCCATTCACACAGAATGCAAATTCAGCGCATTTTTTAGACGGACAAATATGACTGCTGCACTCGAGTCTCACACAAGAGATGTAGCCATGCAAAGTTAAAACATTTTAAACTTTTAGAAAACACGTTGCAAATTTGTGGAGGTTTATTCCTTTTCACTGCGTCTCTTATGTTTTTAAAAGCAATCTGAGTGAATGGCGCTTCAGCTCTTTGGATTAAGCAATGCATAAATACATGATGCTGTTTTGTTCATAATTGTTTATGCAATTTACGAAATTTTATTTGATTTATATGAGTTAATGTAGACGTAATGCACGGTTTTTTATAGACTTATTTCCTTGTGTTGACCATTTAAATGTGCTGTATTATTTTGCTCATTGCACCCTCCTGTGGCCTCGGGACACAAGCCAAAAGTTTCCTTCAGACCTATTTAATCTGCATATAAAACATTAGAAATTATATATTTGTTTAATTTTTATTGTGTTTGACTGTTAAAACTAAAAATATTTGTTGTTTGTCTCAATAAATTGGGTTAATT
>NW_015505375.1:1402664-1410164 GCF_001515645.1 Sinocyclocheilus grahami
AAGAACACTTTCATTGCATATATTTGAAAACTGTTATATGAAACATGATGTGAATACAAATTATGTAAATCTGAAATGTCAAATCCATTCCAGCCGCTCATATTACAAATTATAATTCTAGGCTTACAGTAATGAATCAGGTTGGGGCAAGAACATCATTTTAAACACTGAACAAATGCATGTTAATGATTTTATTTATTAGTTTTAATAAAACTAGGCCTGGGCAATAAAATGGTATCGATATTTATCGATGGTACACCTTCTTCGATAACGATATAAAAAATGTTCGATATAGTGCACGATATAGGCACGTGCTCTGAGTGACGCAGACAGCTCACACAACATGAACACATGCTGATTTGAGTGCTGTGCCTGCCACAGATGAGGAGATTGTGAATAAAAAAATGAATATTAGTCAAATGTAGCATTTGAATGCAAAAAATAGTACAATCAAATGTTAGGAGTGCGTCAGGGAGCATCTTCGGTGGAGCATAGATACGGTGATAATGGTGTAAGTGATGTTGTTGCATTTTAATGTTTTGTTAGTCTAGCCCACGAGACGCGCAGTTGCTGTGTTATGCATTCAAAATATTATAGAAATTTAGAAGCTCAATGCGGAGAAGATCTTGATTAGGTTAAAACCGAAACCAAGCCATTCACACAGAATGCAAATTCAGCGCATTTTTTAGACGGACAAATATGACTGCTGCACTCGAGTCTCACACAAGAGATGTAGCCATGCAAAGTTAAAACATTTTAAACTTTTAGAAAACACGTTGCAAATTTGTGGAGGTTTATTCCTTTTCACTGCGTCTCTTATGTTTTTAAATGCAATCTGCGTGATGGGCGCTTCAGCTCTTTGGATTAAGCAATGCATAAATACATGATGCTGTTTTGTTCATAATTGTTTATGCAATTTACGAAATTTTATTTGATTTATATGAGTTAATGTAGACGTAATGCACGGTTTTTTATAGACTTATTTCCTTGTGTTGACCATTTAAATGTGCTGTATTATTTTGCTCATTGCACCCTCCTGTGGCCTCGGGACACAAGCCAAAAGTTTCCTTCAGACCTATTTAATCTGCATATAAAACATTAGAAATTATATATTTGTTTAATTTTTATTGTGTTTGACTGTTAAAACTAAAAATATTTGTTGTTTGTCTCAATAAATTGGGTTAATTTAAAAATACAGTGGTTAAATTAAAAATAATAATTATATTGCTCTGTTTTAAAAAGGTTATAAAAAATGTCAATAATTATCGATACCGAACAATATGAAACATTATATCGTTGATAAATTTTTTAGCTATATCGCCCAGCCCTAGTTTTGACCTGTTTATATCTCAATCTTCCAGTCTCTGGATGCCAGATTTCTCCCGTCATTTCGATCTGCTTCCATCCAATCAACAACCAATGGATAGAACCAAGTTTTTCTCTTTTTATAATCTGTTTCACTCTGATGTATGTCACAATATGGAAGAAATGATATGCTGCTACTTCTGTTTTGACATGACTTTAATGTGGCATGGTAGTTGCTTTTACATGTTTTTTTGCTTTAGCTGGTTTAGATGGTTGACCAAGTGTACTACCAGCTGGCTGGGCCTGACTGAGGTATACACGAACTTAGTGAATTTGATTAGGTTTGGCAGACCAATTGGGCCAGTAATGAACCACGTTTCAAGCACAAGTTTGTTGATTGCTGTGTTATTTAACTGTGATTAAATAGAAGGACGTCTTTTTGTGAAGCGTGCAATGTCCGCATCAAAAAGAGTGTCATTGACCTAGATATGATGATGTTAAAAAATGAGAAGTTATAGACACAGTAAATAATAAATGAAATGTTTAGACACATTTGAGAGAAAGTTGATTGAAATCACAGAACTGTGTTCTGACTATGCGTTTGTGAAAGAATATCATATTGTACATTTATTTTTGTTGGCTGGTTGGAGTGTGTTTTTTTTTGTTTTTACTGATGGGTAATGTAGTGTTCCCATGTTTTTATACGCATGGGACTTTATTAGATGACCTCAAAGTGGATGCAGGGACTGAGTGGACCGAGGTAATAACAGGGCAGACTAAGGGGTTCAATCAAGGTGTTTAAATCCTAATTTAAACTTGGGATGCCAAGTATATACAGTATACTATCATTCAAAAGTTTGGGTTTGGTGAGATTTTAAAAATGTTTTTTGAAAGAAGTCCCTTACACTGACCAAGGCTGCATTTATTTTATCAAATACACAGTAAAACAGTAATAGTGTGAAATATTGTTTGTTTGATTTCATGCCTCTGAGCTATGAAAGTAAGACCCCAAAGCTGTGAAAGAATTAATGATTGGTTATGAAATTAGTAAACTGTAGAACTGTGTTCTGACTATGCGTTTGTGAAAGAATATCATATTGTACATTTATTTTTTGTTGGCTGGTTGGAGTGTGTTTTTTTTTGTTTTTACTGACGGGTAATGTAGTGTTCCCATGTTTTTATACGCATGGGACTTCATTAGATGACCTCAAAGTGGATGCAGGGACTGAGTGGACCGAGATAATAACAGGGCAGACTAAGGGGTTCAATCAATGTGTTTAAATCCTAATTTAAACTTGGGATGCCAAGTATATACAGTATACTATCATTCAAAAGTTTGGGTTTGGTGAGATTTTTAAAATGTTTTTGAAAGAAGTCCCTTACACTGACCAAGGCTGCATTTATTTGATCAAATACACAGTAAAACAGTAATAGTGTGAAATATTATTATGGTTGAAAATGACTTTTCTCTCTAAATGTTTTTTAAAATGGCATTTAGTCTTGTAATTCCAAAGCTGAATTTTTATCAGCTATTACTCCTGTCTTCAATGTTACATGATCTGTTAGAAATCACTTTTATATGCTTGATTTGGTGCTATTCAGGGTCTAGATTTTGACATGTCAATAATACGCCCACAACAATAGGTGGCGCCAAATACGCATAAAACGAGTGTGCCATGAAATACGTAAATGCGTGTTGTAAAGATCGCGACCAAACGCCCTTTGTGATTTTAAAACGGAAAACGGTACTCAGATTTGAAGTCTACTGTAAGATTTAACTTCTACTGTTGATAAGATTTTGGTAGGCTGCTATTAGATGGATAGTGTATATTTTTTAAATGTGATTGTTGGTACATTTGACCAGTTTTTACCATACTTTCAAAACAAAAATTAAAATAGAAAAAAATATGCAATATGAAAATAATTGAAGACAAAATGTGTTTTACTGAGAAAAAACAAGATTTGGTTTTTAAAAAGCCTTTTTCCAAAAGGTACATCTGGAAAAAGGGGGGGTCGTCTTATAATCAGGGTTGTCTTATATTCGGGCCAATACGGTAGTTCTAAAAATCGTTCTCAATATTAAAGAATAGCATAGTTCACACCACAACTATAACGATAACGATACAGAGGAACGATATCGTTGTGATCACTTTCAAAACGATTTTTTTTCCAGCTGAATGATAAAACATTGACAGCCAATCAGAATCCATCCTGCTGTAACGAGCTCAAGAATTTAAAGCGGCAGACGCATGTGCACTTAGAATAAACAGACGATATCGTTCTCTGGTGTGGACGCTAATATCGTTATCTTTATAGTTCTTTTTATAGTTATCATTCTTGGTGTGAACAGGGCTTAATAGGCTATTTTCTGTCGTGTTTTGACCCCTCATCGGAACTCTGTTTGAATAGGTATGGCAGATTGTAGACTCGGAAGTAAACGGCCACTGCTATGATTGGCTAACAGTTGTGTGTGTTTGACAGCCTACATCCTTCATAGATGCTGTTGTGATTTAGGTTAAAACCGCATAAGTATATATCAAACGATCCGTAATGACAGACAAAGCAATAGTGACCACGTAATAAAAACACTTACTCACACATTACTGTTGGATCTAATATATTCGGCACAGCATCGTTAGTTTCAGCAAGCATTAGTTTCAATCTTTCTGGAAATCCTGCGTCGAATTGTGCTTTGTTTGTAAACGAATCCGCTGTAAACTGAAGTGAACAAAGGACCAAGTTCTTATTGACGAGGTCTGGATCGTCATTAAAAATAAAGTTCATCCACTCTTTCCCAATGTTGGGATCAGAAGGAAGGCAATGCAAAGACTGTGTTTTTACATTTACATACATTTACATTTAGTCGTTTTGCAGACACTTTTATCCAAAGCGACTTACAATTGGGGGATACATAAAGCGATTCTTCTTAAAGAGGCAAACAGACACAGGAAGTGCTCATAATACCAAGTTTCAGGTATTGTTCAAATAAGTACAAGCTAGAAAGGGAATAAATAAATAAAGAGTGACGTAAAATCAAAAGAGATTAGTTTTCAGCTGTCGCTTGAAAATTGTCAGGGATTCAGCATTCCGGATAGGGGTGGGAAGATCATTCCACCAGCCAGGAGAGGCTTATGTAAGCGTTATGAGTCAAAGCTCCGAGGAGGGAGGCTTTTCTCAGTCCTGTTGTTGGGACCATGTGGTAATGGATGTCGCTTTGAATAAGGAGTTGTTGTGCTGATGTGTTTTAGAAGGTTTTAGACTGTGAAGGAAACTGTACTGGTGGTAACTGGATATAAAAATAAGAATATAAAACTGGATATTAAAGTAAGGCTAGGGTTCAATTTATAGATTTAAAGTATACTTTTAAAAACGTATTTTCTAAAATAAAATAAGTTCAAATATTTTATACTATAGTACTACTATAGTAGTAGTAGTAATAATAATAGCAATAATAATAATACCGTATTGACCCGGATATTAGACAATGTTTTTTCTCTTGGAAATACATCTGAAAAAACGCGGTCATCTTATATTCAGGGTCTAGACTTTGACATGTCAATAATACACCCACAACAATAGGTGGCGCCAAATACGCAATAAAACGAGTGTGCCATGAAATACGTAAATGCGTGTTGTAAAGATCGCGACCAAACGCCCTTTGTGATTTTAAAACGGAAAACGGTACTCAGATTTGAAGTCTACTGTAAGATTTAACTTCTACTGTTGATAAGATTTTGGTAGGCTGCTATTAGATGGATAGTGTATATTTTTTAAATGTGATTGTTGGTACATTTGACCAGTTTTTACCATACTTTCAAAACAAAAATTAAAATAGAAAAAAATATGCAATATGAAAATAATTGAAGACAAAATGTGTTTTACTGAGAAAAAACAAGATTTGGTTTTTAAAAAGCCTTTTTCCAAAAGGTACATCTGGAAAAAGGGGGGGTCGTCTTATAATCAGGGTTGTCTTATATTCGGGCCAATACGGTAGTTCTAAAAATCGTTCTCAATATTAAAGAATAGCATAGTTCACACCACAACTATAACGATAACGATACAGAGGAACGATATCGTTGTGATCACTTTCAAAACGATTTTTTTTCCAGCTGAATGATAAAACATTGACAGCCAATCAGAATCCATCCTGCTGTAACGAGCTCAAGAATTTAAAGCGGCAGACGCATGTGCACTTAGAATAAACAGACGATATCGTTCTCTGGTGTGGACGCTAATATCGTTATCTTTATAGTTCTTTTTATAGTTATCATTCTTGGTGTGAACAGGGCTTAATAGGCTATTTTCTGTCGTGTTTTGACCCCTCATCGGAACTCTGTTTGAATAGGTATGGCAGATTGTAGACTCGGAAGTAAACGGCCACTGCTATGATTGGCTAACAGTTGTGTGTGTTTGACAGCCTACATCCTTCATAGATGCTGTTGTGATTTAGGTTAAAACCGCATAAGTATATATCAAACGATCCGTAATGACAGACAAAGCAATAGTGACCACGTAATAAAAACACTTACTCACACATTACTGTTGGATCTAATATATTCGGCACAGCATCGTTAGTTTCAGCAAGCATTAGTTTCAATCTTTCTGGAAATCCTGCGTCGAATTGTGCTTTGTTTGTAAACGAATCCGCTGTAAACTGAAGTGAACAAAGGACCAAGTTCTTATTGACGAGGTCTGGATCGTCATTAAAAATAAAGTTCATCCACTCTTTCCCAATGTTGGGATCAGAAGGAAGGCAATGCAAAGACTGTGTTTTTACATTTACATACATTTACATTTAGTCGTTTTGCAGACACTTTTATCCAAAGCGACTTACAATTGGGGGATACATAAAGCGATTCTTCTTAAAGAGGCAAACAGACACAGGAAGTGCTCATAATACCAAGTTTCAGGTATTGTTCAAATAAGTACAAGCTAGAAAGGGAATAAATAAATAAAGAGTGACGTAAAATCAAAAGAGATTAGTTTTCAGCTGTCGCTTGAAAATTGTCAGGGATTCAGCATTCCGGATAGGGGTGGGAAGATCATTCCACCAGCCAGGAGTGGTGAACGAGAATGTTCTAGAAAGTGATTTTGAGCCTCTTTGTGATGGTACCACGAGGCGTCGCTCACTCAGACTCCTGGAGGGGATGTAGATTCGTAGTAGTGAGAGGAAGTAGGCGGGTGCTGAGCCTGCGGTTGTTCTATATGCAAGCATTAATGTCTTGAACTTGATGCAAGCCTGTATGGCTTACTTTCTTTTGTGGAACATAGAAGATATTTTGAAAAATATATATTTTTGTTTTTTCATCCAATTATGTTCTTTTGGAATCCACAGACTCATTATATGGTCAAAAACATTCTTCAGAATATATTGTTTTATGTTCAGCAGAGGAAAGAAAGTCATACAGGTGTGGAACGGCATGTGGGGAGTAAATGATAAGAGAATTTATTCATGGGTGAACTTTCCTACGCTACACTGTAAAAAATATATGTAAATAAATCAAAGATTATTAGAGTACATTTACAGGAAAATACTATTTCAGTTTTGTTTTTTTGTTTGCTTTTACTTCAACATTTCATGTTCAATTCAGTGTGTGTTCTTTGTAATTGTGAAATTCACTATCAGTTTCTGACTGAAAATAGTTTTTTTTTTTCATGTACCAAAATATGTCAAAAGTTCAGCAAGAACTCTCCATTTACCCATGAATCTTGAAAAAAAAATGTATCATGTTTTCTACAAAAATATGAAGCACCACAACTGTTTTCAACATTCATAATAATAGCAAATGTTACTTGAGCACCAAATCAAACATATTAGAAAGATTTCTGAAGAATCATGTGACACTGAACGCTCAAATAAATTCAGCTTGGAGAGCTTCTTTCAAAAACATCACAAAAATCTTACCAACCCAAAACCTTTGAATGCTACTGTACATCACTGGCATAGTACATCAATCTTGTTTAGTTCAAAAGATCTATAAAATTCAGATTTTGATGATATGACCCTATTTTAAAAAGCTGGCTGTTGTATTAAAGTAATTTACACTCCAATCTACTGAGGCCAAATGGTTTGGAATGGTGAAGGAATGTCATCCTTCCTGCTAAGACATGGATTTCACAGATCAAATTGGCTGATACTGTGCAGTGAGATTGGGTTCTGTGTGGAAAATAGCTCATTTATTTTTAAGCGTGCTC
>NW_015505375.1:1419036-1422706 GCF_001515645.1 Sinocyclocheilus grahami
AAAAAAAAGATCCTATAAAATCTGAGAATTTTTTTTCTGAACCAAACTAATTCACTAAAAAGTATCATATTGACCAACACTACAAGAGAGATTGCAAAGCATTTTTTTCGTGTTATTTACATACTTTTATAATTTTTTTTTTGTTTTAGTTCTAGTAGTTTTGTTGTGCTTTTTATAATTTTCTTAGTTTTTAATATTTCTATATTAGCTTTATTTTAGTTTTAGTGTTAGTAATTTTAGTACTTCAGTTTATTTCAGTTAGTTGCCAAGGCAAGTACACACACACATTTTTATACACGCGCACACACACACACACACACACACACACACACACACATATATATATATATAATACTCACTGCCTCAACCCATCCCCCACTCTCTCTCTCTCTCTCTCTCATGCACTCGGGGATGGAGAAGAAAAAAAGAGCACTAATTTGCAGGGCTATGAGATGCACTGAATGGACCTCTGAGAGCGGTTAGAACCTCTTATCATTTATTTATTGAGAGAAGCTGGTAACACTGAAAATCAAGGAGAGAGACTGAGATCAGGATCAACACTTGCCGATTAAAGGACTTTAATAATTTAAGCCATTGCACCCTGAATGAATATGAAAGGTGTGATGGTAATTAAAATAGATGCAAATGGTTGCTAATCAGTCAGCAAATTCAGATTTTCCCAGATTAAATGTTTCCTAATTAAGCAGTAAATGACTATTGGATTATCTGCATTCTGTGTCAGTTGGCAGTATTGCCACGTGGTGAGTGAGGAGGAGGAGGATGAGGGTATCTGTCGAGGTTTGGGGCAGCAGAAGGCTCTGGGGGGGCTCAAAGAGGTGCGCGGTCCAAGTATCCCTTCCTAGCCCCCCACATCTGTTCTGCTGCACTTAATCCGTTTTAATTTTCACACTGTGTCATTTATGGATTGTCAGTTTCCTCTTCTGGGCCTGTGAAATCTGTTTTTGCCCTACTCTAATCGAGTTAGTCTGACGCTTTCTCTAAGTTCATTCTTGTTACCACCCACTGCTGTCACAATACATTCATTATAAATGTGATAAAGCCAAAGCCACAGAGACAATCTCCCTCCCACTCTCAGCATTGTGTGCACTGTTGTTTTCTTCTAATACTTCTATTGCCATTATTAACATATACGTGACATATGGAAATGGAACTGGGTGAAAATGGGAATATTAGTGCAGTCACCAAGTGAATATACTGAGACATTTTCCAACAGATACAGAGGTTACAGAAATTTCAAGCCTTTTTATTGAATGATCTCTTGTTTTGTATTGCCAATAATGGAGTCCTCATTACTTCTTGCTTTCTCTTCCTCTGTATCTGTCTACAGCCCCTGCCGAGTTTGTGCAGCCCCCTCAGTCCATTGCTCGCCCGGTGGGCACCAATGCCATCTTCACTTGCTTGGCCCAGGGTGAGCCGGTCCCACAGATCACCTGGCTGAAAAATGGACAAATCTTAGAGCCCGATGGCCATGTCAAACTCAGGAACAACAACAGGTGAGCTGGAAAAGACCAGTGTTATTTATGTACTAGTATGTATTTATGTACTCTGTTTATATTATTAATATTTTTATTTTTGTACTTTTTGTTTTAGTCATTTTGTTATGTGCTTTTGTCTTTTTTATTTATTTTTTATTTCAGTTTTAGTTTTGGTCAACTCAGGGGCGTAGTGTCTGGATATACAGGGTATGCACATGCATATGGACCCGGGCTGATTGGGGGTCTGTCGAGGGCGACCATTTAATTAAAACGAGGGAACGAATTCTTAATTTGTGGCCTAAATAAATAAATATATTGTCTGCATATCATGTGCAGGGCTCGGTAAGTTCTTGTGTGCATTTGTTATATTGCTGTTGTAGAACTGTGTCATTTTTTTAAACCTACGTGCAAATGCTGCATTGCCATGGCCAAATAAAATAATATTTAATAATTACAAAAAAAAAAAAAAAACCTGTTTGAGATTGGTAGCTAGCTAGTTGAAAAGACTTTATAACAATTGTATCACATAGCTTCAGCGACACCTGCACCGTTTTAATTCTCTTTATATCATTTTAATGATCTTTTATCGAAAGACTGTCAAAAGTTAGCCATTCTTTCCACTGAGAATACACGAAGCCTTAAATTAAATACCAAGGACATTGTAGATGAATTTGCCAAAAGAAAGGCCCGGAGAATTAAATTAATTACAACTAAAATGAGTGAGTAGGGTTTTTTTCCCCTTTCTTTCTTTCTTTCTGTCTGTCTTTTTGCGTTTTGGGCAGCTGTGCCAAGAGTGTGTTTGCATTAAGTAATTTTGTAAATATTGCAGCATTTTAGTGCCATAATGTTTTTAGAATAAAGTCAAATTACGAGATTACGAAAGTTGTGATATGTTGCGTGAATAAAGTTAATCAATGTGAAAATTCCACCTACTCACAAAAAAAGGTCTGTGGCGGTTAACTGACTGATTTATTCAAATAATAAAACAATGTTGTCAAAGTTATATTGTTGCCGTTTCTGTGTTACGACTATTCACAGGCTGTTTTATTGATGATTTTCGAAACACTGATTGATCGACCGATTAGCCTACATGAGACATTCGTTTAAGTTGTTCAGATTTTTTTCAACATGTCTTCTGATATTCATTCATGTTTATCTCGTGCTGGAACTAATAGAAAAATAGAAGATTGATTCATGTGTCACTTGAACTGAACACGAAAAGAACGGAAAAACAAATTTATTTTTTGTATTTCGTGAGAAAATTGACAACCTGTAGGCTACGATTTGTGTTATATAAAAAGTAACAAAACATGCTTATTGCAATTATTGGGTGGCTGGTGCACTACAAATAATGAATATATTTGAAATGTTAAATATTATTTCCAAGCATTTATACGGAAATAAAACAGCTTGTGAATAGTCATGTAATGTTATTTACCTAAGAAAAGACATCAATAAGGAGCATTGGAGCCTACGTTAACCTATAACTTTTGGGGGGGGGCATACAAAAGTTTTTGCATATGGGCCCGGAGCTGACATGCTACACCACTGGGTCAACTTCATCTTCAAACTTATTTCAGTTAGTTGCTAAGGCACCATTTCTAATTTTAATTTTTCAAAGTTTTCCATCTATTATTTATTTTTTACAAGCAAAAGGGATTAAGCCAAGGGAGAGTGTAATATGCTAATAAGTAGCACTACCATATCAAATTTCCATAACAGAGCAGAAGTGTCAGTGCTGAAAAGCCCTTGATTTTAAGTACAAAAAGCCTAGTTGAAGATGTCTCTTTGGTTGTTTTCTAGAGATTGTGATTGATCCTGGTTCATCCTATCCAACACCAGGTATCGCCAATTCAGACGGGTGTGGGGGTGTGTGTATATGTAAGAGAGATAAAGATGTGGCAGGTTGCTTTAGGCTGGTGGTGAGACATGAAGAATATAAAAGAAAGGACCATAATCTCTAGGACTAACTAGATAGTAAAAATGCTTGTAGGCTGCAGGGTTTTAAAATGAATGAATGCATACACTGAACACCCTTATATGTTCCCATTCACTCTGAATAATATCACGGCAATATCATAACACTCCTACCATTTGTCCGAGATCACAAACCGCATGCAAATATATCATAAAAAAGAAGGTGGAGCTTAGAAAGAAAGAATCACAGTAAGCTG
>NW_015505375.1:1426312-1427309 GCF_001515645.1 Sinocyclocheilus grahami
TTTTTAGTGTGCTTTAGTTTTCTTATAATCAGCTATTTATTTGTTATTGGCCATAACAACTATTGGACAGTATCGGTATTTGAATTATAATATTTTTGCATCCCTAAATCACACCACAATAATGTAATCTACAAGATTCGGATTTCATGTTATTATAGCGTTATTTAATACTGAATCAGTCAAATCACTGTCAAACGTGAGTGTGCTCTCTGTAGTTTTGCAGACATGTGTTAGAGTGCTGCAGTCAGAGCGGAGGTCATGCGGTTCAGTAGCTGCAGGAGCAGAGGGTGGGGTCACTGCCTTCTCCATAAACATAAAACATTATTACAGCAGTAATCAAAATGCCACAGTGAACCGCAGTCAAATCACACAGCACCGGCCAGCTCTTAGAAGGACTTTGAAGGTGGTTATATATTATGTCTGCATTTCACATACAGCGCATACATGCATGTGTGAATGTGTATTATAGCTGAGTTTGTTTGATATCGGTTTTATTCACTGAGGGGCTTTTTTGTCCTGGTTTCAAGTTTGGTCCATCATGTTTTTTTTATTGCTGAAATGCAAAATGACCATGTACTTGGAGACATGGTGCAGTGGGTGAGGCACATGCTCATGAATGCAGATTTGAATCTGGCCTTTTTTCTGTCCGTCTATATTTTCAATCTCTACTGTCTTCTAAGTTAAATAATAATAAATAAATAAAAACATAAGCAAATGACCATGCAGAGACTTTTTTAAAAGGTATTTTTTATCCTTATCGTTTGAAAGAACTATGTGGACAGAACAGTACACTAATTTCTTCCCTCTTTTTGCCCCTTTCTAAACTCCATTATTGGTCATTACCCTCTCTCCAACCCATGCAAAATGGAGCGAGCTCTGGCCTTGACCTCTGCCCTCTCCTGCAATCAGTCATTTCCACCAGGCTTTCACTGAGTGGCGAGACCGCTAAGCTCCCCTGCTTCATATGCCTCTACCCTACCTAACACTCCCCTTTCCC
>NW_015505375.1:1427932-1428775 GCF_001515645.1 Sinocyclocheilus grahami
AATATTATTCTTTAACTCCATCAGTATTTTTATAATGAATATGCATGTTTCTAGTTATGCCAAGCTCTTAAATATTTCATCTGGTAGAAATTGTTAGTAAAAAAATATTTTACCCTTAATCCTTATCCAGTGAATCACAAACAACTGGAAAAGGCATGGGGCCTTTGAATGTTGTTGTGGAAAATGGGAGGTCTTGGAGTCAAAAAAGTAATTTATGTTTTGGGCCTTAGTGAGCCTAACTGACACTGACTGTGCTGCTTAGATGATTGTAGGGAGACTAATGTTTGTCGCACTGTTCCTAAGAGAGCAGGGATGACATTATGAAACTTGCCTGACAGTTTGGTCCATAGAGACCAAGGTTTATGGGTATGTTGTGAAGGCATGTCATGCTGGTTTGGAATTTCAAAAACAGCTGGATTTTTATTGGCAGCTCTATTTGTGTGTGGGGGTTGTACAAAACAAGTGGAAGTGGTCTGAAGCTGCCAACCAGCCCTGCTCATTCACATCAACAATCAGTGAATTCCTCCGGCTGAGCTCTGTTAGCATGTTTTACAGGTGGTTTAAACACACCATACATTAACATGTAATATGTAAGACTTTCAAGCTGGTGCACGTGGTTTAGAAATGCAGTTTGGCAGAGGAGAGTACATATTGTTCTCTGCCTTCCTAATTAGCATTTACATTTATTCATTTAGCAGACTTTTTTTATTCAAAGCAACTTACAATGGATGATAATACAAGCAAAAGGGATTAAGCCAAGGGAGAGTGTAATATGCTAATAAGTAGCACTACCATATCAAATTTCCATAACAGAGCAGAAGTGTCAGTGCTGAAAAGCCCTTG
>NW_015505375.1:1429233-1429662 GCF_001515645.1 Sinocyclocheilus grahami
CCCCTTCCCACCATTACCGTATCCCCCAGCAATGAAGGGGAGCACAAAGGAAGAAGGTGTTAAAAAAAACTCTGAAAGAATGAGAGTGGATAAATAAGGACTAGTGAGAAAGAATAGAAAGTGAAGAGGAGGATTCAGGAGGGAGGAGTTTGACAGATGGTTGGGTTTGCTTCATGTTAATGAGCACCCAGAGAGGTGGATGCTTATGGTTTGTTTTTTACCATATTCTTTATTCATGCCAGTTGCATCATTTACGCTGGGAACAGGGTTAGACACTCATGTCAGTGCACTTTGGTGAGACCTATTATGGAGGACTTTCTGCTAGGAATGCACCAATATTTAAAATCTGGCAGATACAGAAGCTGTTATGTTATGGCTGATATTAAAACTTAAAGCTGCAGTCTGTAAGTTTTGCCTCTTTGTCGCCAT
>NW_015505375.1:1429867-1448922 GCF_001515645.1 Sinocyclocheilus grahami
GGTTGCCGCAAGCCCACCCGCCGCGCCGTTCTTTAGCCCACTGGGCGCCGCTCACTCTAGCCAGCCACCGTTAACTCTAGCCCCCGGCCTCTGCTCACTCTAGGCCAATCTTTTGAAAGAACTATGTGGACAGAACAGTACACTAATTTCTTCCCTCTTTTTGCCCCTTTCTAAACTCCATTATTGGTCATTACCCTCTCTCCAACCCATGCAAAATGGAGCGAGCTCTGGCCTTGACCTCTGCCCTCTCCTGCAATCAGTCATTTCCACCAGGCTTTCACTGAGTGGCGAGACCGCTAAGCTCCCCTGCTTCATATGCCTCTACCCTACCTAACACTCCCCTTTCCCACCCCCTTCTCGTCTTTCCATCTCTCTCTCTCTCCTCTAGACGACTGTGAATAAGGGTGACCCCCCCCCATTCAAGAGGCACTGCTCTGTGACGACTGTGCAAACATGCTCTCAGTGCGCTTGAATAGCAGCCCTCCTGTCTCAGGATGATCTCTTGTCAATCTGAGGAGAAGCTGGAATGTATAGACAGATAGAGAGGGTGCAGTTGGTCCCAGCACACTGTGTGTGCTTTTCCTCTTCAAACGTCAGTATTCTGAACAACAATAAAGCACTTTTGTAGTAAGCAGATAGGCCTAAGTTGCAAATCGGAATGCACAATGTTTTTCAAATTTATTGGTATCAGCCAGTATTGAATATTTAATTCTGCATGCTCATTTGCTCTATTTTTGCATTTTAAAATACCTTTGCCATCATTTAATGCTCACATAAAGTAAATCTTTAAAAGCACTAATAATTGAATAATACTGTTAATTGTAATCTTTTGTATTAAACTGATTGTCCATTATTTCATACTGTACATTATAATGTTGCAATTCCTAAATTCAGATTGACCCTATTTGCTTTCAAAATGTGCTTACATTTGTGTGGGCCTCAGGAAACTTCCAAAGTGACTTTAAGTGATTTAAAATAAGACAGAAAAAGCATTAAAATGAGCTATTAAATAAACAAGCATTAATAATTCACCCCCTCAACAACTGTTCTTTGAAGGACTACGGTTCCCATTGTCCTAAAAAATCAACGGCTCCAGAGCGGATGAATCTAATGTTCTGAAGGGTATGTGTGGCAGTCAGTCACCGCACCGGTGTGAATATTTACTGTACTTTGCGATCACAGATTCTAGCCTATGTCTTTTCAGATGAATCCAGTCGGAGTTATATTAAAAATTGTCTTTGATCTTTCAAGCTGTTTCATTTCAGTCAGCGGGTGTTGCATTGCTTCAGACCTGAAATAAAAAGCGGAAATGATCAATTTAATTATTCTAGCTGCTGTAAGAAAAGGCAATAAACGATCTGCCACCTGCAGGATCCTCACATGTGATAGCCTATTAGCCGGGACAACTTCTTTATGTTTACAGACGTGATGTAATGACACAGTGCCATGCTCGAATTTCCCGTGAAAACCTACCCGTACCTCTCAAATTAGAAAACATTATTATAAGCTAACCGTTGTGAATCGGGCTAAAGTAAGGCGATGGTTTTGAACACTGGCTGGTTATGTACTTGCTCAAATATTGATTTCAGATCACTTTTAACCAAAAAAAATTATGGATTGCAGCTTTAACTACTTTGTCTAAATTAATAAACAATAATCAATTAATACAAATTATTAATTAATTAATCATTATTTATAAATGATAATAATAATTAATAAAATTATATAGTAAAATATTTTGGTGTATACTTTTTTTTCCTAAAAACTTTAAAATATTTTAGTGTATATAATTGTCTAAATATAATAAAACACTTAAATCTAAATTATTTTAATGTATACCACTAGTGTATAGTGTAAACTAAAATGTTTTAGTGTATAACATTTTAAATGATAAAAGTGCGTCACAATATTAAAATGGATATTCATTTTGAGATTTGCTCAATTGTATTGAACAGTGCTATTAAACTATTAGTGTTTTTAAAAGTTAACTTTATGTGAGTGTTAGATGATGATAAAAGTGATCTAAATGTAAAAAATGGGGGAAATAAGCATGTACAATTAATATCAGCTGATATCTCTCTCTTCTCTTCTCCTAGTACTCTGACCATCTCTGGAGTAACCCAGGATGATGAGGCCATATATCAGTGCATTGCAGAGAACAGTGCTGGCTCCACACAGTCCAGTGCCCGTCTGACCGTGCTGTGGGCTGACGGCTTGCCGGGTGTGCCCACAGGGGTACGTGCAGAAGTCCTTTCTCCAACCTCCATTCAGGTGTCCTGGAACGAGCCCACCCAAAACACTCAGGACATAATTGGATATGTGCTGCATATCCGCAAGACTGCTGGTAGGACAACTGCTTATGAACCTAATCACACACATCAAATAAAATCAAATCAAAATCAGCTCTACTTCAGCATTGAATATAAAACACTCCTCAGTAAATCAATACTTTATTTAATTTTAAGTGTAAATGTAGATTTCCACAAACGTTATGGAATTCATATTTTATTCAATCTTCACTCCGGGCTCTCTCATTATGGAAATCATTGAGATTTAGAATCAATAGCAAATCACTGCTTTTTTCAGCTGTGGTGGAAATTTAAATCTATACAGCTTGACAGAAAGAGACACGTTTATGTATGCCGTTATAATGGAGCTAAAGCTGTTTTTTGCATAGTCAGGCAACAGTCTTCATCTCTCTGTCAGAGTATACATGACACAATGTGCAATGTAATAGTTAAGGATGAAATGCATGTCACGCATCGCCCCTGTCTTTCAGAGCGAGAGCACAAGGTCTGATTAACAGCTGAGCTACAATGGCATTATCTATGTTTGTTAGTCCGAATTCACAAAACCCTGAAGTAAATATGTGACATTTTAAAAGACAAATTGCTGTTTTAGTCCAAATAAAATCAAACATCTAAACATACTTGGTGGCAAAGATAAGGGAGAAGCCCGAAGCCTTTTCCTGAAAGCTCAGCATGAGGATGGATGTATATTCAGATATCAGTCCCTCTCTCCTGTGCAGCTTTAAAATTGCATGTTGATGTTTTTCTATGCTAGAGCAAATACATCTGAACAGCTTATCTAAGACCTATACTGAAGTGCTCTTAAGTGTCCTCTGCTGCGCTTATTCTTTTCTCTCTCACACTCTTACTGTGGTGTTAGTATGACTATTAGCCACTGCAATTTCGATTTCTGATCTGTCTGTCGCATCTCTCATCAGCTGGAAGCCTCACTGCCCTACAGCGCTATGAGATATGTTTTGGATTCTGAGCTATTTATAATGTATATGATCACTTACAGCAATTTGGCATGAATAAATAATGAGGAAATATAACATTTACTGCAGCCATAAATGTGACTAAGAGAGTTGTCGACATTAAGAGTTGGGCAATTGTTGTGGTTAATCCTTAATATCCATATGGCTCTCACGCCAATGCTTTCGCTCTCCTGCTCCATATTTCTCCATTTGTTCATCTCTCTCATACCATTTTTTGGTGTTTAATGATGGGCTCTCATGGTCTCTCTCTCTTTCCTTCTTTCAACCTTCACACTTTACTCTCAGACCCAGTGGAGATGGAGTACCAGGAGGCTGTGAGTAAAATGACCCTGCAGCAGGTAATCGGAGATCTGGAGCCTTCCACCCGCTACAGCTTCTATGTGAAGGCTTACACATCCCGCGGAGCCAGCAAGGCCTCTGAGACGGCTGTGGAGAGCACTCTGGGAGAAGGTATAAAACATATTTCAACAATCATGCAAACACAAGCTTCTTTTATTGCATAATTGTATAATTCCCAGTTATTTTCAGTTGTTTATTGTGCTGGCAGTAATCAACTAAAAACACATTCTCCCTCTTGAAACTTCTTAACAATGAAGCATTTCCCTCAGAGGTGTTTTTGACACAGCATAGTCTTTCATTCAAGGTCATCAGGGTAAAGTTCCCACCTGTTGTATTTTCTCTTGCTGATGAAATGCATTACACCTGAACCTTTGTGTTTGCATTGCCTACAGTCCCTGCACCACCAGCCTTGTTCACGAAGGTGATTAATTCGACAGTGGTGCAGGCCACATGGGAGCCTTCCACTAAGATGGGCCAGCAGGAAGGATTCAATCTCTACTACCGTAAGGTTCCCGTCCCCATCTTCACAGGACCCCTTACCTTCCCACGTAATGTGACCCAGTACAACATCACTCAGCTGGGTGAGTCTGGACATAGTGGGCTTTATTCATAAAAAATATGAGCAGAATGAATTTCTGTGTAAAATAACACATTTAAAAATTCTTATGCATTCTCATGTTCTTTTGTATTTTTGTTGCATTCAGTGCAATGGGACAGTTAATGAATTCTATTTACATATCATTTATTAAATTTTCTGCTTGTCTTTTCAAGACCCATTATTAATTTATTATTATTGTTGTTGTTGCTTATGCTGCTGTTTAACATTTAGCCTGCATGATATAGGCCAATTAATGCATATGTTTATTTAAAAAAAAAATCATGATGTCAGTTGTTGTTGTTTGTTAACAGTTGTTATTTTTATTATACATTTAGACTATAACACTAACAGTAATAATATAACTAATAATAATAAACATTTATCCTGTGTTTTGCTTTATAGCCAAGTTAACAATAAAAACTATATCATAACATCATTTTGATTAGATATTTTTTTGTGAATTCACTTCTTTTAACACCTCTTTTGGCAGATGCCTCTTTTGTGTATGAAATTAAGATTCTGGCTTTTAACCAGCATGGAGAGGGCAATGCCACTCTGCGCTTTGTGTCACTCAAGGAGGCAGTGGAGAAATCAGGTGCCTGATGCAACACACTGGTTCACTCCCACAATTGCAAGCATAATACCTCACTCACACTGACTGTGCATATGTGTGTGTGTTCTGTTCCTGCAGTGCTAAATACCCCTTGCGACTGTGTAAAAGATGAACAGAATAAAAGCTCCACCACAGGCATCATCATTGGCATCCATATTGGAGTCACTTGCGTCATTTTCTGTGTCCTTTTCCTCATGTTCAGCTACAGGGGAAGGTAAGGAATCAATGCTTCCTATGTGTGCTGGTATCTTTTTATAGTGCATTTATAATGCATTCACAGTGGGCATGGGCTTCACACGACAAAAAAGCCTTATTTTAAATAAAGGTCAACATGTTTTATAACATGAGTTAAATAAATAGTTTTTTACTTGCAGGTTGATGATGTGTAAAACCGTGCAGGCCACCCGACAGGCGGGCCGTAATCTAGCAGCTGGAGTCGTGCTCGAATCCTCCTCTTCCTCACAGGGGGCTCTGGGCCTCACCGGCCCCCACAGGTTCAGCTCAGACAGAAATGGAGAAACCCACACTGCAAAGAGCTGCACTGACTCTAATGAGATGGAGAGACTCTTCTCAGGACCATCCCACTTCTCCCATCCACCTGACACCACCCACATAGTAAGCCTTGAGGAAATGCATTCATTTATAGACATGTGGATTGCATTGTTATGGGCCTTCTCAGAGAACAACTTATGAGTGCATATAAAATTGAGATGGCAAGAGATGCATTTGCCTGAGTGTACTGAAAGGGATCAAAGCAAAACCATAACCCTATGAGCTCTGATGAGATTCCTTGACCTCACAATAACTGAAAGGTACTATAGTGTTTGGTAATGTTTACCATGATTTTTTACCATGTATTTGTGTGTGTTTATTTTCAGAATGCGAGCTCTTCGGTCTCTTGTCCATTGAATGAAACCCAGATGTCCACACTTCCCCTTGATGACTTCAGCCTGATGGAGGAGTGTGAGGTGCAGTTCCGGCAGCATCCAGCAGAGGGCTAACAGGATGAAGACTGATGAAGAAATGAAGGCCAAGAATATCCACTACTCAGACTCCTGTCAAACTCAGGTCAACTGAAGTATTCATCTTTTTCAGTTCTGTTTTTATCGTGCAAAGAATATATTATTCGTAAGTTAATTTCCCTTTGTGGGAATCACTGGACTGTAATGCCGAGGGTCCCTCTGGCCTCATGGTAGGTGAGGTTCTGTGATGGACATCTATTATTTCTCATTGGTAGGTGAACAAATACACTCTTGCAGTTACAGCTGGCAGCACACATTGAAAGTCTCCAGTCACTAGTATCTATAATTGATTTTATTTGGCTTCTTCTGCACAACAGAGAAGTATATTTCCTACTAAAACATATTAGCTCTATTTTTCAACTTGCTGTCTCCTCTTAACCTACCAATGATTTCACAAGCCCATCCATCAGAGACCAAGACCTTCTTCCAGGGATTTCAAATTATTCTCAGGACTTTTTTGTTCACTGATATCAATGTTTTTTTAGTAGGTCTCAGCCTTCATAAAGACTTTAGACTCAGCTATGTGAACCTTAGAATTTGCAACAAAAAACCTACCTCAGCAGGAATGAATGTCTTGTAGGAAGTCTTTGAGATCTGCATCTTGCTGTCTGTTCTGTTTTTATACTCATCAATCGTTCAGTCAAAAGAGAAAAAGGTGCTTCTCTACCTCAGATTTCAAGGACTGCCGCTCCCCTGCTCGCTGAAGCAAAACAAAAAAAATATCCAACATATAGCACTTCCAAATGTTGAAGTCAATGTTCTACCTCAAAATAACGATGTTGTTATTGTCGTTGTGGTTCTTATCTCATATTGAAACATAGCCTCTGTTTGTGAGATCCTGGCTTCACTATGTCAATGAATTGCTGTGTTTTGATATGTCAGTACCTCATGCCAGTTGACAGATGACATTGTTCTATGAATTCTGCTTGTAAAGATGTTTTGATTGTGTCCTTGTATTCATGTAGAATTTTTTTGGTTTTATGTTTCCTGATCAGAGTATTGGAGTATTTTTATTTTAATCGTAGTCGACGCAGTAAAATGGGAAGACTTTTTAATAGGGATGCACCGATACTGAGCTCTTGTACTCGTACTCGTTAAAAAGCCCCGATACCAAACGCCGATACCACACAGCACGCGATAAGTGCCTTATTCAGACAAAGAAACACCGACAACAGAACAACAGACAGCAGAATGGTTATTAGAGATTAAGGATGTCTACAAAGTATATGTATGCAATGAATATAATTTTTTTATTTATTCAGTATTAACGCCTGTATAGCTGACGTGTGCGAGCTGATAAACAAAGCACGCAGAGTGGGTTGAGTGCGCGGCGGCGCGCATGCGCAAGCTTGTCGAGTTAATATCCCTTTCTCACAGACATCACTGGAAAGTTTGTAGTTCGGTCGGATATGTCAAGAAAAAGTAAGTAAAACAATGCACAAGTTACTTAACGGTAGGGAGAGACTTCTGTTGTGTGATCTTTGATGTTCACTCACTTAGCACACGCATCATTTGGATTAAAACTAAACCGTAAAAATAAGACCATTTATAGGGACATTCACTATAAACATAATTTATTTTCAACCTTAGGCATACACGACTTTCTGGCGAAAGTGAAACTAGCAGCCTGTGTGAAATGCACTAGGCTGTACCGTACTTGTCCCTCTCATTCTGCACCAGTACGAATACGTGCACGCGTTGCGCGTGTTTTCCTTGCATGAGTGTTTGTGCATTATATGAGTGGCTTTGGAATATAAATCGCAGCACGTTTCAGATGGAAAAAAAAAACGCGACTTCTATTTCTGAAAATATCACAGTTAGGAGATTTATAACGAGTGGTTCCCAGCATTATTACAGCAAAGTGCGTGATTACAGTACTAAGCCGCTGCAATGGAGCAGCTCTAATGCTATTAAATGAAAGATGATGTACCATAGAGCACAGTGAGAACAGTGAAAGTAACAAAAAATACATTTTAATGGGCATAATTAAGTGTGAAGTGAGGATAGCAAAATAAAGTAAACTGTGACCAATTATACCAAAAAATCTTCACACAGTGGACTACCAGTAAAACTGATACAAATTTGGGACCAAAAATTATTCAGACCGAGTCTAGGGGGAAAAAATTAAGTTCAGGTTTGCATGAACCTGGATGACAGTATGCAGAGGAGACTACAGGCTGTCATTAAAGCTAAGGTTTGCCCGACTAAGTATTGATAGTTGTGTAAATATTGTCATACTAACAGCTGTCTGAATAATTTTTGGTTGATTGTAATCCATTACATACCTTTCTATCAAAGTTATCTAGCATTATCAAGCTGAATTTGTTCTGACACAGTTTAACTCTGAGTTCTTGTCATATTTTATTAGCATTTTCTAAACTAAAGCGAATAAACTGTGATAATGTGAGAAAAGTTGAAGGTGTCTGAATAAATTTTGGTTTGACTGTATCTATTTGATAAATGAAGTTAACCAACTAACATTATACATTCTCTTTTTGTTTCTGTTAAAAAATTTACAAATGCAAAAAAAAAATCAATATCGGTACTCTGTATCGGCAAGTAAAAAAAGTATCGTATCGGGAGAGCACTGGAAAAAGTAGTATCGGTGCATCCCTACTTTTTAAGATAAACTGCACTGTTACTAACGTCTTCAGGATAAAAAAAAAATACTGCTCTCAGATGAACCGCTGGAAGAAGAGAGGCCACCGTACGCAGCGCTGGATAGTGGATGGAATAGTTTGACTTCATGTGTTTTGCATGTCATGTAACAAAAGAACTGGGGAGATCGACAAGTATGTAAAGCTTTCTTTACTGAATTAAGCACATATACTGTTTCTATGGGTGCTGATAGAAGTAAATTGTGATATAGATTAGGTACACATATCACGTGTTGTGATATTTCGTGAAGAATTGAAATGGACTTTGCCTGGGTTGTAACTAAAGGACTTGTGATCAATCACGAAGCTCAAGCACCCTTAGATACTGTTGAGGCCGTTCAGAATCTCTGCTGCATGTTATGACATGAACACCAATTTATGGAAGAACTGAGCATTCTAGAATTATCCAGGAAGTGAACATTCCATTAGGAGCCAAAGCCACTGGAGATTCTCATGGCTTCTATGTGGAGTTCCATCTTTTTTTTTTAATATCCCATGCCCCTCGTCCATGTTTTTAGTGCCACATTGATCAGGGAGCACAAAGTGCATCAGACATACGCACATAACTCGCGCACACAACATCTGTTGGCATTAGACTCTCAGAATGCTGAGTAGAGGATGATGCCTGAGCTACCACCAGTCATCTCTTCATATGTCTGGCCAGCTATTGAATAGCTTTTCGATTGCTTTTCACTGTGTGCTCAGCCACCCAATCCAAGACCAGCTGTTTCTTTTAGTGGGGAGGGAGAGTTGAAAGTACCAGCAAGATGTTCTTTGTCCTCTGGTGTCCCATTGTGCTGTGGTACGTATATATATTTTTTAGTAACCTACCTCGACACAGCAGTCATGCTCTCAGGTCGCTCCTACTCCGATGGGGAGATTGTATTTTTTGTATAGTACACACATACATACACACATCAGAGGAGAACATCTCCTTTGGGCCCTTTAGCATATGAGTGCGTTGCATCAGCTTTTCATGCTCTTTGATTTTTTTTTTATGTGAAGTGTTTTTTTTTTTTCATGTGTTATATTTGTCTGTATCAAATAGTCAGGTTTATTCCGGCTGGTTCAGATGACTCGTCCATCGGTTTTGCCACTCATTCTTGTTCTTAATTTAAAAATGTAATCGTCATCATCATCATAAGTGTGTCTAGATAATGAGTCAAATTTGCATATTTTCATAACACCCACAAATTCTGTAATTCATCTTTTTAAAGAAATGGACAACGTAAGCCTAGATAATCAAAAATCCTATTCATATAAGTATATTTCTTCAAATACCGAAGCTCAAGCACCCTTAGATACTGTTGAGGCCGTTCAGAATCTCTGCTGCATGTTATGACATGAACACCAATTTATGGAAGAACTGAGCATTCTAGAATTATCCAGGAAGTGAACATTCCATTAGGAGCCAAAGCCACTGGAGATTCTCATGGCTTCTATGTGGAGTTCCATCTTTTTTTTTTAATATCCCATGCCCCTCGTCCATGTTTTTAGTGCCACATTGATCAGGGAGCACAAAGTGCATCAGACATACGCACATAACTCGCGCACACAACATCTGTTGGCATTAGACTCTCAGAATGCTGAGTAGAGGATGATGCCTGAGCTACCACCAGTCATCTCTTCATATGTCTGGCCAGCTATTGAATAGCTTTTCGATTGCTTTTCACTGTGTGCTCAGCCACCCAATCCAAGACCAGCTGTTTCTTTTAGTGGGGAGGGAGAGTTGAAAGTACCAGCAAGATGTTCTTTGTCCTCTGGTGTCCCATTGTGCTGTGGTACGTATATATATTTTTTAGTAACCTACCTCGACACAGCAGTCATGCTCTCAGGTCGCTCCTACTCCGATGGGGAGATTGTATTTTTTGTATAGTACACACATACATACACACATCAGAGGAGAACATCTCCTTTGGGCCCTTTAGCATATGAGTGTGTTGCATCAGCTTTTCATGCTCTTTGATTTTTTTTTTATGTGAAGTGTTATTTTTTTTTCATGTGTTATATTTGTCTGTATCAAATAGTCAGGTTTATTCCGGCTGGTTCAGATGACTCGTCCATCGGTTTTGCCACTCATTCTTGTTCTTAATTTAAAAATGTAATCGTCATCATCATCATAAGTGTGTCTAGATAATGAGTCAAATTTGCATATTTTCATAACACCCACAAATTCTGTAATTCATCTTTTTAAAGAAATGGACAACGTAAGCCTAGATAATCAAAAATCCTATTCATATAAGTATATTTCTTCAAATACTGGTTCTGGAACAGAATTGCACAGTATATTACAGTGTAGAAAAGACAATGTGCTGAATATTTATTGTACCGAATGCAATTGTAGTGTTGTCAATGAATACAGTAGAAGCTTTTGTGTTGTCTGTATACAGATAAGTACTCAATTATTTGGCTGTGTTAAATAGAATTAATGGAAAAGACTCTGAACAACAGAAGGTATGTGATATGCTGTGCTGTAGAACTTTGTCCCTAATAATGAAAGTCTCTAAGAAATATCTGTTGGTGCTCTTGGCATTCCTGTAATTACACAAAACTGGTTTCATCTGTTGTGTAATGCGATCTCAATGCTGTTACATCTCCTAAAGTCATCTGCAGTTAGGTGCACTTTTGTTGCTTGATTCCAGAAAGATTTGGTCTTATTATCCTATTGTGCAAATCAGTACAATTGAGTATTTTTAAAACAGTAATGAGCATCATCAGGCTTCATGTTATAATATTTGTAAGATTCCAGTGTGATCTCTAATGTGGCAGAATGTCTTATAGAAAGCAGGTCTTGATTTGGTTGAATTAGGGTGGATGTTTGACCGTAAATGAACAGCTGCTGTTTTCAGTTCTGTGCTACCTGTGCTACCTCAGAATGATGGCATGATCTCATCTCTTTTTCTGATGTAGAGATTCATCTTGAACTTCTCCTCTCAGCCTTTTACAGAGGTATTAACTCGTATATCTGGTTTCAAATAAAGGGGTAATCTGAGCCGTTACGCATGCATTGAACCTGTGATGATAATCCTCATGGTGAAAAGTCTGTTACTGTGATCAAGCATTAGATCCACAGGCTTTCTGGGCCGCTCATGGTGCCTGATCTCGCTTTGTTTCCATTCAATATTTAGTATCGTTTCTGGCTCAAATCCATGAAAGAACAGAATGTTACTAAAATGGCCCCTCGTCTCTAGAACCCACCTCGCACATGTATATACGCGCACACGCGGTCACACCCCTGTAAAGAAAGACATTAGTCCCGTGTCCCAGATTTCCCCAGGGAGACTCAGGGATGAGGCATTAACATGTAGCAGCCTCAGTTCCCGCCAGTGCTATGGCAACACAGACCTATTCACAGCAGCAGAAAGACGTTCAAACTTTGAATCTGTAAAACAAACAGCTTTTTGTAGAGGATAATATGTACCAGTTTCACTCTGTTAAGCCCCTTTCAGGAGCAGGATTACATGGAAGTGCACTTTTTGCTCTTGGTGAGGGGACCCATAGCAGCCCAACTGAGAGGAACTGATATGCTCGCTTTTACAGTTTTACACACTCAGAGGCTTTAAACCTGTGTATTTGATGCAATCACAGCATGAGGTTTAGAAGCGACTGGGGATGATGTTACCATGTGAAAATCTGGTCCTGTGATATCTATTACTGTTAGTAAAATCTTGTCGTACTGTACTGTTCATAAAAATAAATTGGGAATGTTTATAGTGAGGCTCTTACAATGGAAGCAGAAAAGCGGCCTGTGGGGTTTAAAAATATGTTTTTACAGCATTAAGTATTTATTAAATACAATGTTAATTGAGCTCTTAAGATTTCTACTTTTCTATTAGAAACAATGTAATTCCTTTAGGTGGAGGTTTAAGAATCCATTCAATGTTCTTTGCAGTTACTTATAACTTTGCACATTACACTAGTCTCATGCTAAATTATGGTTATGCTTTTGATACAGTGTGACAGTTCCATATTTTAATTTTTTTTTTTGCTTTGCTTCCCACTTGATGTCTAGGCTTCCATAGTACATTTATTACTGTATTGGTGTTCCCTTAATTTTTAATACAAATTAAGGGAGTTCATTGTGTGTGGTAATCGACAGCATAACACAGATGTAATCCACAGACCTTGAAAAAAATGGAATATGTTACAAATATGAATATGCTAAAGTATAAATCCTATACTGTTTCCACAGACTTGTTTGTACTGTAAAATTCACATGGATAAAAATGAATATTTTACAGATTAGATTAAGCCTCGTTGGCAAGCACAAACTGGATGGCACTAACAGTTCTTGCATTTCTTGTGTTAAAAATTACAACAAACAAGTCTGATTTGACCCTCTTTTAGATTCCTAAACTCGTCTCAGCTAATTTAAAGCTGTTATAGAGGTTTTGTTCAGTTTTGGGTAAAGTACAGTGGTTGTGAAGATGACCGTCACTTCTGTAAAACTGTGTTTATGACTGAAACACTGAAAATCTCCTTAATATGGTGCTATTTCTGTCACTACTGCAAATCACGGGATGCTCTTGTCAATTTTTAGCATTTGGATACATTTATCTCCTCTTCCACACAAGAGTGAATATCACCTTGCATTCATATCTTTATTGTAAAGTTCTCTGTTAAAGACCTGTGTAACACTTTGTGAAGACTTGACAGATTGATTCACTGTCAAAGTGTGTTTTGTTCATTAAGGGAAATGAAGGAAATTATGCATTGTCTCAGCGCAAACTGTATTTGTGTATAGCTATTTAACCACCCTCAGAGCTGCATATGATTATGGAAATGTAACACACTTGCAGGGTTAGCACAGACTGTTGTCTCTGTAATCCACCATACAAACTTTAATTCTGGAGCTCAGCAGGAAAACAGGCATACAACAATGCCTGGGGACAAACTCCAGCAAGCACTGGCTTTTGTGCTGCGTATAACCCTTCAGCAAACCCTTTCGCCATCCAGCCATTTCTCTTCACAGAAAAGGTGACATTTTAGAGGAAATGAAGAGAGCACAAGAGATGACATTCAACTGAGCAGGTGTGAGATATTCAGTTTTCACTATTCAGTTCTTCATGTAACTCACTCTCTGTAATTCCGGTCCGGGTGAAATTAGTTTCATTGGAAACACTGTTTCTACCAGTTTGTCTCCTCCAAATTTGATGTCTGTAACCCCCTCTGACCACAGACGGTCAGTGTTGTGTATGTACATATGCATATATTTGTATGTGTATATGTATATTTATATAAAGAAAGAATATTAGACCGTTTTTAGTGGTTTGCATTGTTTTAGGGTTCATTATGAAACACTGTTTAAAGTCGGAAACGATGACAATAAACTAGTTCTAGTTTTAAAAAATTATTCCTTTGTCAATGAATTTTTAATTTTCCTGTATTTATTCGCAGCTCACCTTTACCAGAGGGTTTCAGTGAATTTGTGTCTGTGTACATTACAGTCCAATAGTTTGGGGTCTGTAAGATTATTATTATTATATGTTTATGAAAGGTTCCTATGTTTAGATACAGTGTGTTTGCAAACATGTGTCTGCCTGTATTTGTGTGTGGGGGTGTCTGAATTTCCCTCGTCAGCTCTCTGCAATCTCTGCTAATTGACTAGCTGCAGTGTTCAGTATATTGCACGTGGATGGATTACACTGCATGTGGAAATGCATGAATTTACCCAAATGCACAGGCAGAAACATTAATCAGAATATAGCTCACAGCAATTGCAACTTTGTCATGCAATATCCCTAACTAAAACATCCAGTCATAAGATATTTTGTTTTGTTTATTTCTTTAATTTTTGAAAATAATTGTGTGATTCTTTATGTTCAGTTCCTTCTGTGGGTGTGCCAGACTGCTGGAGTTAGCTTTGTTTCCAATCATTACTTTCTTCCACAGAAGGCTGAGGATTCCAATCAGGATTCAAACCTGTGCAGACAATGATTTATTTGAGCTCTGATTATCATTGTAAGGTGCTTGGTCAATACGAGATTCATTAATGTTTAGCTTAATTTCCTTTAAAAAAAATAAAATAATAATAGTAAATTCGTATTTACCTAATGCACACCCCAGTTAAATTGTACATTTAACTTAGAATTTTTAATGTATTATAATTATTTTATTTAGTGTTCTGTTTGTATTGATCTAATGGAGATAACAGTTGAATATGGATTACAACACCGTGAACAAAGAGTAGGGGAAAACAAGGGTTGGTAAAGACAAGGAGAGTGGGAGAAAAACTTTGTGCTCACACTATCTGAACTGAACATGGAAGTCACTTCCTGTTACAATTAATAATCCACACTGAATAACATTTGAAGAAAAAATATAGCATAAATAAAGTTTTAACACTGGGGGGTACAATGCTGTTTGTACAATGCAAAAAACAATTTGGACATATGAAGGAGTATTTCTGTGCTAAAAATTTTACTTCCGGGTTCGTACAAGTTTCCAGTGGCCCCTCACTGCAGAACAAAGATCCAGGGGGCGGGGTTGGATCCACATCTAGAGGGTGGAGATGGGTGGGTTTCAGGATCAGGGGGTGGAGACGGGTAGGTTTAGGTATATGTAAGGTGGGAGGAGTTGGATCTGGATCCAACCTCGCCCCCTGGATCTTGTATTCTGCAGTCGGAGAGTCTTTTTCGATCGTGGCTCTTCATGACGTAGACGAGGGTGGAACTCCTTATATGGGCATTTCTCACGGAAACACGCGCCCACGCACACATCGACCAGAACGAGAGCATCAACGCGCACGGGACTCGGTCAGGAAGAATCTCTCTAAACAAGTGTTTTTTGGTTGTAAGGAAAGATAACTTTGTTCAGCTTTCTAAAGACCTCAACTCTATGTAAACAGTGGATGCAGTTTGTTTTTCGGGAGCAGCTACGAAGTTTTACGAGTGTGTTTCTTGACGAACGTTTTATAAACAAGGCCCAGTTTGATGCTGGATTTGCACATCGTTTGATACTGAAAGATGGAGTGGTCCCAGCTATAAAAGATCCCGGTCATGATTCAGAACTGCAGACGGTAGGTGAACCTGCATCAAATGTCTGTTTTGTTGGCATTCGGCGCCCAAGTGCTCGTCAATCTTTAGCTCCACCCACGGCGCGCCTCCAGGAGCTCGGCTTTTTCCGGAGAGAATCGTAAAGCTAGGGTGACCATACGTGCCATTTTCTCAGGACGCGTCCTGGCCAAGATTTGTTTTGGCTATGTTTTCCTGTTTTCATGCTTGTTGAAGGTAATGATCGAAAAGTAGTTTGACCAATAACATGCAAGCATTGTACATAATGGACCAATCATGTCGTGTGAGAAGGTGGGCTCTACGGTCAAAGCGATGCAATTATGCGTACATATTAGGTGTGTTCGACTTAAAAGCAATGCGGCTCAGACCGATCAGTGTTTGACATCAAAGTACCTCGAGAGCATTTCAAAAGCATAACCATCTGTATGGTACTTTGATGTCATACACCGATCGGTCTGCACACATAAACAAAGCCAAACCCTAGATATTTTAGGCAATATAGAAATCCTGGCCAGGACGCGAAAATGGCACGTATGGTCACCCTAAGTAAAGCTGTATCTTTCTTTTATAAATCTGATCAAACTAAAGACTTTTTTGAGATATGAAGGATGCAGTACTACTCTATAGGTACTCAAGATTAACATGAGATTGGGTTAAACTGTGTGTGTTATGTCCCCTTTAAAGACAAGACCTTTTCTCAATAAATCTGTGATTGTTCTCGCTGCTTTTTCATCTGTGTTTTCCTGTTTTTGTGTTGTGCTGCTTTCTTCATTATATTTGTGCTGTAAATCAGAGAAATCTGAAGTTGTTTTCACAACTAGAATGTCTGTTCCTAAAGAGCAAACATCCAGACTGTCCATATAAACCAGTGAAACCCAACACTGGCTGGCCCTCCTCCACTGGACCCCTCTGAGACTGAACAGACCAGAGGTCACACAGACCTACATGGCCACCTGATGCTTGGTTGCTTTCTTTCACCATTTCTTTTGTCCTTTCTTACATCCTTTATTTTGCCCTTTTCTTTCTTTTTCATCTTTTCTTTCTTTCATAATTTCTTTTTCCATTTCTTTCTTTATAGTTTATTTTGTCCTTTCTTTCTCTTTTTTTTTCTAATTTCTATTACTTTTTTTCTTCTCTCTCCTCTTACAGCTTCCAGATCTCTCAGCTGTAAGATGGCTCCCAGGTGGGGAGGTGGGGAGGTGGGGGAACATCCTCCTAACATGTTGCTAATAATCAGAATCAACCAGGCGGTTCCTGCTGCTTTGCTCTGACAGAGAGTGCTGTCAGTATATGTGAGGGCATCTTTGTGTTTATTTGCACTCGAAAACATGAGGATGTCCATTTGGGACACACTGTGTACCAGATTCCATGTCAAAATTTCATGTGGCGTGTGCCCCCATTTCAGTCAATGGTTGCTGCCCTCTGTGTTGAAGAGAAAAAGACCTCTAAGCTTACATTTGTTTCGGGTGTGTCATTTGTATTTATATGTGCTTGTACAATAAAACTGCACAGTAAGATGTAATGCAACACCAAAACATTAGCAAAAGGAAAAAAAAATTTGAGACAAGAATATAAAATAAGTAAAGAATGAGTCCATGGAATTGCTTTGGGTCACTCTAGAAATACTATTTTATATATATATATATATATATATATATATATTTGCCAGAAATAAATCCACTGACCTTTATTGCGGCTGTGAGAGAGTCGTGCATGTGCAGAGATATAGAGTGCTGATTCCACAGAGATCCACGTGTCCACACACGCTCACACACACACACACAGTGTGATCAAATCCCAGCACATAAACACAGTGTAAACCCGTGCACTTCTCGACTCTGTTAGCCCCTCAGGAGAGGACAAGGAGTAGAGATGAGGTGGGGGAGGAAAAGACCCTCCCCTGGGCACCTGACAGCAGTTGTGTGTGAAACAGGACACTGAAAAAGAGAGAAATTATAAAGCCAAATTCATTGGCATTCATACAGTATCTACAGATGTGAAAATCCATGGAAAAGAGGCCAATGGCAGAACATAACACAAGAGTCTACAAAGAAATGTGTACGTGTGTGTGAGATTTGTAGCTGTGGAGAATGTCCAAATTTAAGACCGAGGAGTAAAACATTGCCTTCACACAGTACCGGTAATTCAGTAGTTATTTATTTAGTTTTTATTGGAATGTCAGTAATATTTTTCCAATTCATTCCTGCGAGGCTAATCATACTCCTTTGTGTGCAAGTCAAAATTGCTTTTCCCGGCCTCTGTTCCTGCTGTACAGAGAGAGAGAATGAAGGTTTTGCTGCAATGTGGAGCGCATCAATGGAAAGCTGTAGAAGAACACTGCAGGGATGCAGTGAGAGAGAGAAAAGAAGAAAAAACTAAAGCAAATAGTCTGAGAAAGGTGGAAAAAGCAACAAATCCATTTCCTCTGTACAAACCTTTATATCAATACGTATGCACAAAATGCAGAATGAATTCCCAGTGCATCTACCCAGCTCCTTTCCCTTTCTACCACACCATGTCCAGCTGTTACTCTCAGTCTATTTATATCTCTAGAGAGGTGTAGGAGGTGGCCTTCTTCAACCAGAAAACCTACAGTCCTTCCTGAGAGTTCACGACTGCCACATACTGTCTGGGGAACTATCACTTATAAGTTATTATATTATATTATATTATAAATTAACCTGTATAATCATTTTTATTAGTTTACCCTCTGGTGTTGTTTGGTCATTTTAGACCGAAATTTTTTTTTTAGAATTTTTAAAAATCGCTACTTCATCAGAATGGTATGCAACTCGATGACTTTTAGGGCAGTCGCTATGTGACCACAAAAAATAAATAAATAAATCATGGACTTGATTTTGAAAAAGCTAAATTGTCATAAAAAAGTCACAGTTGTGTTGTTCGCATTCAAAAAATGACCTCCATTGGAAATGAATGGGAAATACACAAACATACGAAAATACAGATAATTATTTTGTGTGTACAATCTACAAATCATTCACAATGCAAAAAAGTGCACAGCAACGAAGGGGTGACACTAAAATATCAAGAGTGCAAAACACAGACACACATATATGAACTAGTGTAACACAAAACATGTTTTTGCAAATGCGTGATATAAAATCAATAATTCAGCCACAATGCCATAAAAACACAGACACCAAGGAAGGGGTTACACTCTAAAGCATCAAGAGTAAAAAAAACAGACACACACACTCAAACACACACTCACACATGACCCCAGATGACGCTAACTTGAATCAACATGCACAACTGCCAAAATTTCTCTAGATTGTAATCATTATGATCATACTTGTAATAATCACTTTAATGAGCTTCTGCCTAAAATTAATTCATGTCAGCTAACTATATGATTCTATTATCTTGAACTGTTCTTTTGTGAAATTAACATTACTTGGACATATTCACTTCTGATAACAGATCACTCTAAATTGTAATGTAGACGCATGCATTTTCTGTAAAGCTGCTTTGAAATTATGTGTATTGTGAAAAGCGCTACACAAATAAAT
>NW_015505375.1:1453109-1461166 GCF_001515645.1 Sinocyclocheilus grahami
TTTTATAAATATGATCAAACTAAAGACTTTTTTGAGATATGAAGGATGCAGTACTACTCTATAGGTACTCAAGATTAACATGAGATTGGGTTAAACTGTGTGTGTTATGTCCCCTTTAAAGACAAGACCTTTTCTCAATAAATCTGTGATTGTTCTCGCTGCTTTTTCATCTGTGTTTTCCTGTTTTTGTGTTGTGCTGCTTTCTTCATTATATTTGTGCTGTAAATCAGAGAAATCTGAAGTTGTTTTCACAACTAGAATGTCTGTTCCTAAAGAGCAAACATCCAGACTGTCCATATAAACCAGTGAAACCCAACACTGGCTGGCCCTCCTCCACTGGACCCCTCTGAGACTGAACAGACCAGAGGTCACACAGACCTACATGGCCACCTGATGCTTGGTTGCTTTCTTTCACCATTTCTTTTGTCCTTTCTTACATCCTTTATTTTGCCCTTTTCTTTCTTTTTCATCTTTTCTTTCTTTCATAATTTCTTTTTCCATTTCTTTCTTTATAGTTTATTTTGTCCTTTCTTTCTCTTTTTTTTTCTAATTTCTATTACTTTTTTTCTTCTCTCTCCTCTTACAGCTTCCAGATCTCTCAGCTGTAAGATGGCTCCCAGGTGGGGAGGTGGGGAGGTGGGGGAACATCCTCCTAACATGTTGCTAATAATCAGAATCAACCAGGCGGTTCCTGCTGCTTTGCTCTGACAGAGAGTGCTGTCAGTATATGTGAGGGCATCTTTGTGTTTATTTGCACTCGAAAACATGAGGATGTCCATTTGGGACACACTGTGTACCAGATTCCATGTCAAAATTTCATGTGGCGTGTGCCCCCATTTCAGTCAATGGTTGCTGCCCTCTGTGTTGAAGAGAAAAATACCTCTAAGCTTACATTTGTTTCGGGTGTGTCATTTGTATTTATATGTGCTTGTACAATAAAACTGCACAGTAAGATGTAATGCAACACCAAAACATTAGCAAAAGGAAAAAAAAATTTGAGACAAGAATATAAAATAAGTAAAGAATGAGTCCATGGAATTGCTTTGGGTCACTCTAGAAATACTATTATATTTATATATATATATATATATATATTTGCCAGAAATAAATCCACTGACCTTTATTGCGGCTGTGAGAGAGTCGTGCATGTGCAGAGATATAGAGTGCTGATTCCACAGAGATCCACGTGTCCACACACACAGTTCTATAGTGAGTGTGATCAAATCCCAACACACAAACACACTGTAAACCCATGCACTTCTCGACTCTGTTAGCCCCTCAGGAGAGGACAGGGAGCAGAGATGAGGTGGGGGAGGAAAAGACCCTCCCCTGGACACCTGACAGCAGCCTTGTGTGAAGCAGGACAATGAAAAAGAGAAATTATAAAGCCAAATTCATTGTCATTCATACAGTATCTACAGATGTGAAAATCCATGGAAAAGAGGCCAATGGCAGAACATAACACAAGAGTCTACAAAGAAATGTGTACGTGTGTGTGAGATTTGTAGCTGTGGAGAATGTCCAAATTTAAGACCGAGGAGTAAAACATTGCCTTCACACAGTACCGGTAATTCAGTAGTTATTTATTTAGTTTTTATTGGAATGTCAGTAATATTTTTCCAATTCATTCCTGCGAGGCTAATCATACTCCTTTGTGTGCAAGTCAAAATTGCTTTTCCCGGCCTCTGTTCCTGCTGTACAGAGAGAGAGAATGAAGGTTTTGCTGCAATGTGGAGCGCATCAATGGAAAGCTGTAGAAGAACACTGCAGGGATGCAGTGAGAGAGAGAAAATAAGAAAAAACTAAAGCAAATAGTCTGAGAAAGGTGGAAAAAGCAACAAATCCATTTCCTCTGTACAAACCTTTATATCAATACGTATGCACAAAATGCAGAATGAACTCCCAGTGCATCTACCCAGCTCCTTTCCCTTTCTACCACACCATGTCCAGCTGTTACTCTCAGTCTATTTATATCTCTAGAGAGGTGTAGGAGGTGGCCTTCTTCAACCAGAAAACCTACAGTCCTTCCTGAGAGTTCACGACTGCCACATACTGTCTGGGGAACTATCACTTATAAGTTATTATATTATATTATATTATAAATTAACCTGTATAATCATTTTTATTAGTTTACCCTCTGGTGTTGTTTGGTCATTTTAGACCGAAATTTTTTTTTTAGAATTTTTAAAAATCGCTACTTCATCAGAATGGTATGCAACTCGATGACTTTTAGGGCAGTCGCTATGTGACCACAAAAAATAAATAAATAAATCATGGACTTGATTTTGAAAAAGCTAAATTGTCATAAAAAAGTCACAGTTGTGTTGTTCGCATTCAAAAAATGACCTCCATTGGAAATGAATGGGAAATACACAAACATACGAAAATACAGATAATTATTTTGTGTGTACAATCTACAAATCATTCACAATGCAAAAAAGTGCACAGCAACGAAGGGGTGACACTAAAATATCAAGAGTGCAAAACACAGACACACATATATGAACTAGTGTAACACAAAACATGTTTTTGCAAATGCGTGATATAAAATCAATAATTCAGCCACAATGCCATAAAAACACAGACACCAAGGAAGGGGTTACACTCTAAAGCATCAAGAGTAAAAAAAACAGACACACACACTCAAACACACACTCACACATGACCCCAGATGACGCTAACTTGAATCAACATGCACAACTGCCAAAATTTCTCTAGATTGTAATCATTATGATCATACTTGTAATAATCACTTTAATGAGCTTCTGCCTAAAATTAATTCATGTCAGCTAACTATATGATTCTATTATCTTGAACTGTTCTTTTGTGAAATTAACATTACTTGGACATATTCACTTCTGATAACAGATCACTCTAAATTGTAATGTAGACGCATGCATTTTCTGTAAAGCTGCTTTGAAATTATGTGTATTGTGAAAAGCGCTACACAAATAAATTTCAAGTTACCACACCTCAAGACATCGATGAGATTATATGTTTCAAGGCATTCGTCCGGTTTTTGTACTTAAACGCTCTTATGTGTAGGATTACTTTCTTATGCATCACATCCAACGCCTGCGTTGCTAATTCCAAAACGTCATTCTAGACCTATAACGGAGACTTGAGCTGGTGATGGCAGACTAATGCAGTTAATAGCTAAGTTAATTACTGCCAAAGCTTCTTCTTCTTCTTGTTAACTCCTTAGGAACATTATCGCCACCTACTGTACTGGATGTCAAATTAACCGTACATAGGTGATGAGTAAAAATTTTGAGAAGGAGGGGGGTGTTGATGTTTCATACTCCCTCCAATCTATGGAGCACTCAGAGCACATGCTCATGATAGCGCTGCGTGTTCAGCTCCTCTAACACTTACAATTAGTTCTTCATGCTCCAGACAGTGTTGCCAACTGCTTTCAATTGAAAGTAGCTAAAACTGGTAGCTAAATGTCACTAGATGACATCATAATGGCAAATTCACTGATCTATATAAAGATGAATGTAGATCAGTGGGCAAGATAAGAACTTAGATAAGGTTTGTCCAAGAAGTTGCTACAATTGGCAACACTGGCTCCAGACTAGGTAGTGCATTCCCAGTTAGCATTAGCCGTTACGCTTTTTTGTCTGAAGGTTGCAGGCTTGCCTTCTAGTGGCTTACGTAGGTATCGCATTTCGCTGCGTTCCAAAGCCCAAAGCTTGGTGAACTCTGACCTGCAAATTTGCATCACTTGGAACGTGTGACCAACAGCAGATTGATACATCACAGCATGACCTCGTAGCTGAATTAAAATAGCATAAATTTAAAACTGCAGCACTGCAGGATAGTGGAGTAGATTGTATGTTTTTACATTTTAGATGTGGCCCAGACAAATTTTGCTATCTGGGAATCTTAATTCACCAATTAAGGCTTATTCAATTAAGGTTAACCACTCAGTTTTGCTAAATAATTCTGTTCTAAAACAGCACGTTCGGCTGTCTAATGAAGTTTGTTTTATGTACAGTTTAGGCGTGGGTCTTGCTTCATTTTTTATTTTTAGCTACTGCTGGAAAGGGAGCTTTGTATATTTGTTTAATATCTCTTCCCTCCATATTTACTACATTATAGGTGCGACAGAGCTGTTCAAGCATATTACAATGTAATTGACGTCTGCATGGTGATTGGTTGATTTTTCGATTGAAACCAATGAGAAATAGAACCGCTCTGCTGACGCAGTTAAATACTCGACGGTGATTGGTTAATTTTTTTATCAATGCTCCGGCTTTGGATTGTGCTTCCCCCTTCCCCTTCTCTATCCATTCAGAGGCTGTGTTTACACTTGGTATTAACATGTCATCACCGTGATCCGATCAAGCAGATCGGATCATTAGTCAATCAAGTTGGCGCATTTACACTTGGCTATATATGTTCACACTGCGAGACTTAGGCTACGTTCACACTGTGAGCCTTGTGCTCAATTCCGAGCATTTTTTCTCCGATCCAATTGTTTTTGTATAGCTGTTCACATTGTTGTTTTAAATGTAGCCAATGTCAGATTTCCAGTGTGAACAGATCATGGTTCTGAACTGACCCGCATGCACAAAAGAACGATACGAACAGGGTTTCCAGATTTTCACAACAAAATCTGCCCAATTCTTTCTCAAAACTAGTCCAAAACTAGCCCAATCATGTTCAGGGTGGTAAACATCACGTTAGTGGGGTCGCGTCGAGAAGCCTAAAACAGGCACGAGGCCCGGCCCGCGTCTGAACTATGACGTGAAAATTGGCCCGAAGCCCTGCCAGAGGAGCGTAAAAAGTCGGGGCCCGGGCTGAAATGCAGCTCTAGTGTGCCAAATATGCCATTTGAAATTGGCCTACCACAACAGTACATCAAATTTGAAAAATCACCTGAGTTCTGTAAGTACGCCTATAGTATATTGTTGGTGTAAAAAAAAAAAACGAGCTGCTTTAATCCGCCATATCAGTATTTTTACACATGATTAAAAACGTGCACTTAATTTGCTTGGAAAATACTTGCGAATACGGCAGTCATAAAAAAACGTACAGCCTAATAATAATTTGTCTATATTAAAAGTATTGCTCTTAACAGACCTTTGTGTTTTGTATCACTTGTGCAGTGTCCGTTCTCGAAGCATATAAGCCCTGCCCACGTGAGGTGCGCCGCTTCCTTTATTTTTTTAAATTCATCATTTCATATCATCTTGGCGCTACTTTATTTCACTGAAGAATTCTACCTCTAACCAGCTGTAAATAAAATAGCCTAACGAATGAAAATTACCGTTATTTTCTGTTATTTATCCGTTCAGTCAGATTTTGTGCATCCATGACAGCCGTTGTCCATGCTGGCAAATAATAATGGCCACTCGAGGTGAATTATATAAATAATTTTAATAGCACAGCCATTCAAAACCCGAGGGTCTACCATGTGCATAGTAAAGCGATAACTGCAGACAATCCTTTTGGGCGGGAATTAATTTAAATACAGATATCGGATACCAGTTGTGTCTAAAGTGAATGTAAACAGTCGGGCCAAAAAATCGGATATGGACAAAAGATCGGATCTGTTTATTAAGACTTGCAGTGTAAATGCAGCCTATCTGGATAACCGATCAGATCTTTCCCGCGCAATATTTAAATAAGTCTTCTGACAGTTCTGGAGAGAGGGGGCGGGGTTTTGCGTTACGTCGACCAGCGAATGCAGACATGATGGCTGGATTGCGATTACACTGAGATCCGATCACAATGCGTCCTGGACTACCAGACCAGGACATGCTGATCGGATAACATTCCGATCAGAAGTGCATTTACACTTGTCTTTTCAATGTGTATAGGAACAACATCCAGATACAGGTCGCATGTCATTGCCAAGTGTAAACGCAGCCAGATACGTTCACGGGGAATAGCAGCGGTAAAACACAGTAGTTTTTTTTTTTTTTTTTAGTTTGCAACGGTGAAATTACAAGAAATACACATTCTGAAAAAACATTCTCAAGATTTTATTAACATTAAATTATAGGCTACTTCCATTTTTTTTAACGTTTTTTTAACGTTGGCTGTGCCTCCCTTGCCTCACCTGACGAGCCGCCACTGATGCTAGTATTTAATAACAGTATTTGGTATTGAGAAACAGTGTGTTTGTGTGATGGGGTTTTTAGTTACATTGTTCCATCATTAGATGCCGACTTATCGACGAGTCAGCAGTAAAGACTTTTATATTGAAAGAGACTGAAACAGGGTTGTAAACAAGACGGTTATCGATTGTAAGAAGAAGAAAAAATCTGGATATGTCCTGGCAGAAAAATCCCAGTGCATTTTTAATTAAATTTACGGACATTTCCTTCAACCCTAAAACACAACATAATGCAATGTGTAATTCACCTGTAAAAAAAAATAAAAGTGGACATTTTTTAAATATATTAATACAGTACTTGAATGCAGACTTTTCTTAGTGTATACTGTAAATATTCTTGATCCTCCAGTTAAACCAGCCTGGAAAGTCATACTGGTTTTTGTGGGCCTTTTCAGTTGGTGCCCTTACAATACATTAACAACTGTCTCCTTTGTGTCTATTTTTATTTTTCCTGAGGAATCTAAAGAGGAACATCTGAAGTTGATACTTAAATGACATGTGACTGACAATCAGAATTAAGTGCTCTGGGAAATGAAAGAGTAGCTCTTCCCCTGAGTAGTTAGCATGTGTGCCACTTAGGTTGTTCATAAAAGACATATGTTTTCTGAATGTACACTATAACACATCAGTAGGCTATGTGTTAAATGCCTACAGTTTATGTAAATCTGTAGCATAGATTTTGAAACAAGGGCTTTGGAAATGTTTAGTGAAGCTGATGATAATGTTCACAGTAAACACTGGTGACCTAGATAGGGTTAAAATAGGTTAGAGAGATTCATGTCCCCTGTGTTGTTCTACATAATAGATACAAAGCAGCAAATGTCCCTCATGTCAAACGCAAATTTTTGCCTGTAAACTAAACAAAAAATATTGCAGGCAGGTTTGAGGAAGATATATATTGATGTTGATGTTTCTACAAATTCAAAGTCCATGTGTCTTTTGATTTTTTTCTTTTTACTTTATGCTTGACAATGACATACCTGAACTTCTTTCAAGTAAAAGACAGAGAATTATTTTCCTGGGTACATTATCCAATAATGCTTTGCACAGCAGAACTGAAGTGGTGAGGAAAAGAGAGAACATTATGAAGAAGAATGAAAAACTATGTTCAGAATTTATAGATATTCTCTTTATTTTTATAGCCAGGTCCTTGTTTCCTACACTGGAATGCAAAGCTACACAAATCTACATAAGAGTCACATGGAGAGAGCATATGTTTCCTGAAAAACAGCTTTACTGTGATGAGAATGGAGTTTCCCAGGAGAGTACAATGATGGGATGTGTCTTCAAACTCCTCAGTCACAGGTTAGACAGTTAGCAATAGCTCCTGAAAAAAAAAAAAAACTCTGATCTTCAAATTAATTTGAGTCTTCCTTTTCTTTCTCTCTTCGTCCCTTAAAGGGATAGTTCACCCAAAAATGAAAATTTTATGTTTATCTGCTTACCCCCAGGGCATCCAAGATGTAGGTGACTTTGTTTCTTCAGTAGAACACAAATTATGATTTTTAAGTCCAGCCGTTGCAGTCTATCAGTCGTATAATGCATGGCAATGGTAACAAAATCTATGAGAGTAAAAAAAACATGCACAGACAAATCCAAATTAAACCCTGCGGCTCGTGACGACACACTGATGTCCAAAGACACGAAACGATCGGTTTGTGCCAGAAACCGAACAGTATTTATATAATTTTTTACCTCTAATACAACACTATGTCCAACTTCCTTGAGCGCGCGCAGTTGTTGGGTGTTGATATCCTAACTTCAGGCGAGCAGGCTCAGAAGTTGGGAATACGTGGAAAGTCACCACTCCCGAATGAGTTCCTGCGAGAGAAAGTAATCTTTTAGTTTTAAGTCGGTTTGAACAATCCGGATAAACGCAAGTACTGTAAGTACCATTTTGATTAGCCGTCGTACCTACAATGACTGTGCA
>NW_015505375.1:1462613-1465963 GCF_001515645.1 Sinocyclocheilus grahami
AATCCAAATTAAACCCTGCGGCTCGTGACGACACATTGATGTTCTAACACACGAAACGATCGGTTTGTGCGAACAGTATTACAGTATTTATATAATTTTTTACCTCTAATACAACACTATGTCCAACTTCCTTGAGTGCCCGCAGTTGTTATATCCTAACAATACGTGGAAAGTTACCATTCCCGAATGAGTTCGCGCGAGAGAACGTAATCTTTTAGTTTTAAGTCGGTTTGAAAAATCCGGATAAGTGCAAGTAAGTACCATTTTTATTAGCCGTCGTACCTACAATGACTGTGCACTGTGTAACCAATGAGTGACGTATACGCGCGAGAGATCACTTCCAGCACTTGCGTAAACTACGCCAGAGCGCGTACACACCTCACACATCGGATGCCAGGTGCGTGCTCAAGGAAGTTGGACATAGTGCTGTATTAGAGGTAAAAAATTATATAAATACTGTTCGGTTTCTCGCACAAACCGATCGTTTCGTGTCTTAGGACATCAATGTGTCGTCACGAGCCGCAGGGTTTAATTTGGATTGTCTGTGCATGTTTTTTTTACTCTCATAAATTTTGTTACCATTGCCATGCATTATATGACTGATAGACTGCAATGGCTGGACTTAAAAATCATAATTTGTGTTCTACTGAAGAAACAAAGCCACCTACATCTTGGATGCCCTGGGGGTAAGTAGATAAACATAAAATTTTCATTTTTGGGTGAACTATCCCTTTAAATGGGATCTCTGGCCAATACATTTACCCAGTGCCTGCCTCATATGGGGACACAGACCATTCATAGATTATCTGATGCATGTTGTACACAACAATGGCAGGAGCATTCTCATACTGGCCAAGCACCAACCTGATTGACTGGCACATATTCAATACCTTATAGGAAACAAAGTTTCCATGGCTGTTACAAAGAGCTATTTATTTATTCACTATATTTGCAAGACTTGTGCCATCTTTGAAATATGTTCAAGGTTTTATTTTTTGAGACGTTTCTTAGCAAGTTAAGAATTTTGTGTGAGATGCTTCGTCACCTACAAGTAAATAAAATTCCTGAGTCAATGAGTGACGTATACGCGCGAGAGATCACTTCCAGCACTTGCGTAAACTACGCCAGAGCGCGTACACACCTCACACATCGGATGCCAGGTGCGTGCTCAAGGAAGTTGGACATAGTGCTGTATTAGAGGTAAAAAATTATATAAATACTGTTCGGTTTCTCGCACAAACCAATCGTTTCGTGTCTTAGGACATCAATGTGTCGTCACGAGCCGCAGGGTTTAATTTGGATTGTCTGTGCATGTTTTTTTTACTCTCATAAATTTTGTTACCATTGCCATGCATTATATGACTGATAGACTGCAATGGCTGGACTTAAAAATCATAATTTGTGTTCTACTGAAGAAACAAAGCCACCTACATCTTGGATGCCCTGGGGGTAAGTAGATAAACATAAAATTTTCATTTTTGGGTGAACTATCCCTTTAAATGGGATCTCTGGCCAATACATTTACCTAGTGCCTGCCTCATATGGGGACACAGACCATTCATAGATTATCTGATGCATGTTGTACACAACAATGGCAGGAGCATTCTCAAACTGGCCAAGCACCAACCTGATTGACTGGCACATATTCAATACCTTATAGGAAACAAAGTTTCCATGGCTGTTACAAAGAGCTATTTATTTATTCACTATATTTGCAAGACTTGTGCCATCTTTGAAATATGTTCAAGGTTTTATTTTTTGAGACGTTTCTTAGCAAGTTAAGAATTTTGTGTGAGATGCTTCGTCACCTACAAGTAAATAAAATTCCTGAGTATTCTATTTTATTTAATAATTTAAAATAATTATTTTAACGCAGGGAGGGAAAGTTATTTTGATTAAAGATTACAAGGGCACGTGAATTAAAAAAAAATGATGTGCATGGTTAAATAATTTATAATAAACACTGCAATATTCTATTAAAACAAATTAATAAATAAGAATCGTCAGTTTTGATTTCATGGTGACTTGAATGGTTTAATAACTTAAGGATTAGTTTCTGCCAGTCTGGTTTTAGTTTATATGTGACTTGCCAATGTTTTCACTGTTCTCACTACAAAAGACAAACACATTTTTATTTTTATCAATGTATTTTTACATTTATATTTTTTAAAAAAAAACATAAATGTTAAACTTTCTCTACAATAGGTTTTGTTCGTTTTTGTCTGTTTTGTTTACAAGAGTTTTTTTTAAAGAGGTGGTTCACTGGTTTTTTTCTAGGCTTGATTGTGTTTATAGGGTGCAGTCTAACATGTGTTAATGCGCCGTTTTTTAAAAAACGCATTATTTTTCACATAATTTACCTTTATTACACACCGCTCTGTCCCTTCTCTGAGAAACGCACTGATCATTTCCTGCTTTTATGAAGCCCCGCCCTCAGAAATAGGCGATGAGCTCTGATTGGTTAGCTAGCCCAGTGTGTTGTGATTGGCTAAACCGCCTCTAAAGCGTCCCACCCCTCACCTCAGCGGCATGTGCTCTGGTTGTATTGTAAACAACGTCATCGTTAATATCGCTTATCAGTTTGAGCCCGATTGAGAAGCAGAGGATATTAGTGAAGAGGATCGTGCAGAACCTGTGCAAGCACGGCTTTTAATGGTAGGCCTATGTTTTTTGTTTGTTGTTGTCTCATACTTTTAGATATGCTGTTATTTGTAAAAGCTACTGCTTATGCTAGCTTTTAATATATGTTTTTTTTCCTGATTAAAGCTTTAATACAGTACGGCAACTGCATGCACGCCCATGTATAACGCTTCTCATAGCTATGTGAAAATAATTGTATAATTGGAACAGTTCATTGTTGGAGCTGAGCTGCTTGTGCAGAGCAGGGGAAGTGACGGGGACTCTATACTGTCAAAAAGCACCGTCTTTCGGATGAGATGTTAAACCGAGGCCCTGACTCTCTGTGGTCATTAAAAATCCCATGGCACTTCTCATAAAGAGTAGGGGTGTAACCCCGGTGTCATGGCCAAATTGCAGCCACTGGCCCTTGTCCATCATGGCCTCCTAATAATCCCCATCTACTTGATTGGCTCTATGACTCTCTCTCCTCTCCACCTGTAGATGGTGTTTGGTGAGTGCACTGGCGCCGTTGTCCTGTGGCTGCAGTCGCATCATCCAGGTGGATGCTGCACACTGGTGGTGGTTGAGGAGAGACCCCCCCCCTCCACATGATTGTAAAGTGCTTTGGGTGTACAGCAATACACAATAAAGCGCAATATAAATGCATCATTCATCATTCATTCATTAGAATCGTTAGAAGACAGAATCGCGATTCATATATGAATAGATAT
>NW_015505375.1:1466701-1523183 GCF_001515645.1 Sinocyclocheilus grahami
TGGGACAAACAACAAATATCTCATTTCTAATGTTTTATATGCAGATTAAATAGGTTTTAAGGAAACTTTTGGCTTGTGTCCCGAGGCCACAGGAGGGCGCAATGAGCAAAATAATGCAGCACATTTAAATGGTCAACACAAGGAAATAAATGTCTATTAAAAAAAACCTGAATTAAGTCTAAATTAACTCATATAAATCAAATATAATTTCATAAATTGCATAAACAATTATGAACAAAACAGCATAATGTATTTATGCATTGCTTAATCCAAAGAGCCGAATCGCCCATCACGCAGATTGCATTTAAAAACATAAGAGACGCAGTGAAAAGGAATAAACCTCCACAAATTCGCGACGTGTTTTCTAAAAGTTTAAACTATTTTAACTTTGCATGGCTACATCTCTTGTGTGAGACTCGAGTGCAGCAGTCATATTTGTCCTTCAAAATGCGCTGAATATGTGCTCTGTGTGAATGGCTTGGTTTCGGTTTTCACCTAATCAAGATCTTCTCTGCTTTTGAGCTTCTATATTTCTCTAACATTTTGAATGCATAACACAGCAGCGGCACATCTCATGGGCTGCTAGACTAAAAAAATATTCAAATGCAACAACGTCACTCACATCATTATCACCGCATCTCGTGCGCAACTGATGACGCTCCCTGACGCACTCCTAACATTCAAATGCAAATGTTTATTTTAAATTCGACTAATATTCATTCTTTATTTACAATCTCCTCATCACAGGCAGGCACAGCACTCAATTCAGCATGTATCGTGCACTATATCAGACATTTTTTCTATCGTTATCGAAGGTGTACCATCGATAAATATCGATACCATTTTATCGCCCAGGCCTAAGCTATAATATGCAAAACCACGCAATGTGGATCAGACTTTTTGCTGATCCTCAAATGTCTGCAAGACTAACAGACTGTTATCTGTAGATTGACCCTGTGTCATACATAAGCAGACTGAGTGCTAATATTTGGTGGGCATTACTCTAAGGGGCCCAGTCACTAGTTTTAAGAGCTGAGGCCTGGATACAGACTCCAGAGATCCTGGTGAAGAAGAGAGGGATATGATTGTTTGCCCAGCTGTCTGCTGAAGTTGAGGACAGGTTATGGGTGGATTTGATAGGAGTAGCTGTGACCTTCTTCATAAAGAAAAACGAAGACTAAACAAAGGATTCCTCTTACATCATACATTGGAGGGGGTTTGTGTGTGGGTGAAAAAGAGAGGGGGACACTGTCCGCCTCCCTCACAGAGGATGAGATGGGGTGGTGTGGTATTGTTTTCACAGCAGGTCTCCAACTCTCTTCTCATCCTCTCTGCTTGTCCATGTGCTCAGTCGCTGTCTCCTCTCCTCTAAGACCATCCTCATCCATAAACAAACTAATCCTCTCAAACCCTTACCGTCCCACATGAACGGCCTTCCTCCTTGTCCGTCTTTGCCTGCAAATCCCTCCTGTCTTTTTTTTTATTTGCATTTCATTTGCATCTCTAGAATAAACAACTGTACACTTTAAGTCTTCTTACGTGTGCTACAGAAGCACCTCACCTCACACAAAAATGTGTTTCACCAGCACTTATATGTAATGTTTACTAAATGCTGACGTTAAAAGCATGTGACTCATGTATTAAACTCATCCAGCCCTCTGGAAATATGAATCTGGGAACAGGAAGCCTTAAGGAACAAAAAATTCAAATTTGTCTTTTATTCATCAGGTGAAGACATTCATAAATAAAGAGTCCTGTTATATTGATCTGTGTGTATTTGAAGCAAAATTCAATATCTTTCAGTAGATAGAGTTTGATGCTGCAAAAACATGGTCATGAGAAAGAAAGCTAAAAAGGCTCAAGGATAGAGAGACTGAGAGTGAGATGTTTATACGTCCCACACAAAGAGACTTGTGGTCAGTCAATCCCTGGATTTCTGTATGAATCTAGGCAGGATTTATTGCATCACATTGCATCATCCTCCATGGTAGTTTTATGGCTGCTGCTTTTTTGCTGAAATACTGTAACAATTTCTCAACAAGGATCTCTTGTATAAGTATCTATTCTCTACTGAGGTTCAAGATGTGATCATAAGTTTAGTATGAGTAAGCGTGTGACCTGGTTCCTTCTGTCAATGATTCTGACTTTATATTAACATGCACGTCAGTGGTGATTAACTTTTACAGGACTCATGGTGGGTGAGGTGGCTGTAAAAGACTGGAGGAAGACGATCAGGTTTGGCTGTTAATCACTGAATCAATATTAAGTCTTTAAATAACTAGATCTTGACAGAGGAAAATAAAGGTTTATTGGATTTTTGCTTTGATCAATGAGTCCTATTGGAGCATGGCTCCTCAACAGAGCATGAAAAATGCTTTGTTTGTAGCATTATTGCATTCATTGTTCTGACCTCCTAGTCAGTGTATGTTCAGCCCCGCATGTTCTTCATGTCAAGTTGTTGTTTATTCATTTATGTATTTCTTGTAGTTGTAATCATTTTAACGTGTTAGGTCAATAAGTAGTTTTTTTAAGCTTTTGCTAAATAGAAAGTCACATCAGACTCATTCTTAATGAAAGAAATCAAACCATTCAAAACAGTTAGCTAAATCGTACTGCCACCTGCTGGCGAAAAGCACGAACTTGTAGCCTGCAAAATAGCTATTTTCCACACTTTATGTGACATTATGAAGCTAACATATTTTCTCAGCCAGGAAGAACATTTTTATTTATTCAGTAATATAAATTCTATTGTGTTATATCTTTACAAAACAGCATTTATTAAAAAGCATTTATCTTAGTACTCATAAGGTGATGATACCTGGGGCAACTTTTTTTGAGCAATTTTGCTTGGACATTTTCCCATTGAGAATGGGGAACACATTTCTATCTGGATACTTTAGATTGGTCGTGGGCTCTGTGTCTCACCTGGTTGCCTCACATTGCTCAAAAAGTTGCCCTGTGCATCATCACCTATATGGTGCCTAGATTCACACTGAGCATTGTCTATTTTGTCTAAATGCTGCAGATAATAATAGCTCCCTCATTTTACATATATTCATAAGACCAGGATCAAGAAGATTCACTCACACTACAGCAGTCAAATGTTAAAATTGATCCCTTTGCTCTTCACTTTGTGGTTGTACTGAACTGAATTGTCGTTATTAGTGAGTGCACAAACCTGCTGAATAACAAAGAGATATAAAAGCTCTTAAAGCTTTAAGGGCTTTTCTTCACTACACTCTAAAAAAAGATGGTTCTTTAAAGGTTCTTTACATGTAGTAACAGTTCTATTTAAAACCATAGCGTCCTGAAGAACCCTTTTATGCTGAAATGGTTCTTTGTGTTAGAGTTTAGGGTTCTTTTCCCCGCCTTTTTGTTTTTCAAGTCTGTAACTGTCAAAGCTCCTCATTACTGATTTTCTGGAGCTCAGACTGACTGTCAACACACTCTCAACAGGTAAATTCTTTAATTTAAATACAAATTTAACTTTAAAATTGTAACTGGTTTCCAAACAAACATGTTCTTTTCTCTTTTTAGTTCTTTGGTGATATGTAAGTGTGAGCCGCTCTGTTAAGCTGAGGATACTTCTCTCCTCTTCTCCAGTAAGTAAGTAACACAGACATTGAATTTATAATCCATATTGTTAGATTTCTTTAAATTTAATTTAACACTAGAACTCTCTATTCTACTTCTTTTCTATCTACTTGTTTACATATTAATTATTATACAAAAATAATAATAATTTGACCCTCTAACACTAGCTCTATCTATTCTATTTCTTTTCTGTCTACCTTTTATTCTCTTTATTTATTATGAAAAAATAAATAAATAAAACCTTGCTATATGTACAACGTTAGACTAACCGGGACTTATCACAACACTTATATATTGCTCTTTTGTCATTTTGATTGCTTCTATTACCCTCATTTGTAAGTCGTTTGGATAAATGCGTTAGCTAAATGATTAAATGTAATGTAATATAATTTATGCATAAACATACCAAGTCACAAAAAATATTAAATCTATCCCATGACTTTATATCACTTTCTTCTTTTAACATTGTGAAGGGCTCACATTCTGTCCATTTTTGCTTTTGGCCTTCATAGACATTATTGTTTTTACATAAACAAATGGACAGCTCTAAACTCAATTGCGTATTTCAGATGCATCACATCCCACAACCTCATCCACTGCAGAGAGAAACTGCCACTCAGTCAAACCAAAATGATGGACTTAAAGGCATGATAGAGGATTGTGAAGATATTTTACTGGAATTGTCTTCATCACATCTATTTGTGTGTGTGTGTGTGTTTTACGTCTTTATGTATTTCTTCATGTTCAATGACAACTGTCATTTATTAATGTATTCAGCTAATAAGTGTTGTTAAGAGCACTGACATTTTTGCTACAATTTCACATCAATAAAAAAGTACCTAATTCACACAACATGCTATTGCTGTTGTTATTGTTGTTGTTGTTTTAATGTAAATCCCTAATAGAGGCTCATTACTGATTTTCTGGAGCACGGTCATCCAGCTACACAGACTGTCAACACACTCTCAACAGGTAAATGATTTCTTTCTTAAAATGTCTATATTTTTTAACTTTAAAAACTAACTGGTTTCCTACCAATCATGTCTTTTTCTCTTTTTAGTTTAAGAGAACATGTAAGTGCGAACAGCTCTGTTCAGTTAAGGATACTTCTTTCCCCATCTCCACTAAGTAAGTAACAAAGATATTCAAATTTATGGTCCATATTGTTATATGCATTTTTTATTACTTGGGTTTATGCATAAACATTACATTCTGAAGTGCTCACATGCTACTTTTGGCCATCATAAACAATTGTTTTTACATGAACAAATGGAAGGACACACATTGTAACTCTAAACTCATTTGTGCATTTCAGATGCTGTCACATCCTACAACCTCATCATCTGCAGAAAGAAACTGCCACTCAATCACACCAAAATACACATAATTATGGACTTAACAGATCATAGAGGATTGTGAAAATACTGTATTTCACTGTATCTTGGTTTTCATTAAACTATTTTCTGTTTCTATTTTTGTTTTATTAATTTAAGTATTTATTTATGGTCAGTGTCGATTGTTATTTATGTATTCTGCTAATAACAGTTGTTAGATTACTGTCATTTTTGCTACAATTTCACATGTCATGAAATAAAATAAAAGTACCTATAACTGACACAACATGCTGTTGTTGTTGTTTTTTATGAAAACCCTAATAGACACTATAAGATATTATAAGACCAGGCAGATAAAGGGGTTCATTCCTTTTTTACTCACAATTTGTACAGTGTCCCAACTTTTTTGGAATTGGGTTTGTATATTAAGCATTGATAGAGGACTTACCAGTCACGGAGGAACTGTTGAACCTTGTAGAAATGTTTGAATACTGTTGAGTAATGCTGAAAATTATTGCTATCAGTATTAGTAGACAAGCTGCTTTCCTTGGCTTCATGTGAGACTATTTTGTTTAGTGCAGAGAAAAATATATAACTGTCTAGAATGTAAGTTAATCAATATTAACTTATTATTTATTGAACTGTTGTATAAACGCAATGTCATGGTCACAGTCGTTTTGAATTTCAAGTTATGTTGCTGGTTGCTATAAATGTTCACATTGTGTACATTATGTCTCTCACGTACACATAAAGCATTATGCCACTAAATTCTGCTGTGTTCACATCAGCATCTCCTGTGTGTGGTTATATCGGTGTAAAATATTTCAGGCATGTTTTTGCTTCATACCCAGCACTCCCTGTAGATCAATAAGTCGCTAATCTGTCACAACCCTGGGGAGAAATATGTGTGTGAGGATGTAGCTATATGTCCTTGTGCTGGATTGCACACTGTTGCAGCTCATCTTAATCTGATTTGCACTGTGTCTCCCCATGAGCTTTAATGAAAGGGCAAGGGAGACTTTTCCATTCTGTGTTTGTGGTTGTATGCGCACTTTGATTTGTGTCTGTGTCACAGTGTTTATATGTAATGAAAAAGACTTGTCCTTGTGCATTAGGATGGTGTGGTTTGTATATACATGTGGAGAGTTGTGTGCATGAGTGTTTGAGGTCATGCTTGGAACGGGAATAAAAAACAGGAAGATATTTGACGAGACTGTTCAAAATCAAAACACATGATCATTGCTGATTGTCCCTGGCATAAAGTGAATGAAAAGCAGATACGAAATTCTGGAAAGGATGCAAAAATGCACTGTGTTTAGTGTCTCAGTGCTGTCACAAAGCACATCAAAAAGACCCTTCACTGGGCTTTCTGAGTTCATTTTCAAATAACATCTAACAAAACAACAATGTACTCACTCTTGGCAGTCATGCACATGCAGTCAAAAACAAAAACATTCTTTAGTTAAAGAATTGTAATGAAAGTCAAGTCACCTTTATTTGTATAGCGCTTTATACGATACAGATTGTCAAAGCAGCTTTACAGTGTTACACATGAAAACGAGCATGCCGTTTATTTTTAAAATAGAAAAAAAATGAGGTTTTACAAATGTTAGAAACGTGGATTTCAAATAAAAGATTGCTATCAGATAGCACACCTAGGTTCCTCACTGATGACGAAGACTTGACAGAGCAGCCATCAACTATTAGACAGTGATCTAAGAGATTGGTCTGTAATTAACAATTCTCTAGGATCAAGTTGTTGTTGTTGTTGTTTTTGTTGTTTTTTAATGAGATGCTTAATAAAAGTCAGCTTGAAAGTTTTTGGGACATATCCTAATGACAATGATGTATTAATAACATTCAGACTTCTGGAAGCACCTCTTTTAGTAGCTTAGATCAGTGGCTTTTAATCCTGGTCCTGGGGACCCCCTGCTCTGCACAGCTCCCTTATCTCACACTGAGTTCAGTTCATGGAGCTCTCTCCTAACAAACTGATGATCTGAATCAGGTGTGTCATAAGGGAAACATGGAAAATGTGCAGAGTGGGGGGGTCCCCAGGACCAGGATTAAGAACCACTGGCTGAGATAGTATAGGGTCTAACATACATTTTGTTGGTTAAGATGATTTAACTAAGTTTATACAATTCTTCCACTCTATAGCAGACAATGAGTGGAATTGTTCCTCAGGGGATCTATAGTGCACTATTTAATGTGATACTGTAGCTGATGGCTGCATGGTTATAATTTTCGCTCTGATAGTATCGATCTTGGAAGTAAACAAATTCATGAAGTAATTACTGCTGTGCTGTTGGGAAATGCTGTTGATGCTTTATTTTTCATTAATTTAGCCACTGTATTGAATAAATACCTGGGATTGTGTTTGTTTTCTTCTAAAAGAGATGAAAAGTAAGCAGATCTAGCAGTTTTAGTGCTTTTCTGTAGGTAGAAGTACTTTCCCTCCATGCAATACGAAATCCCTCGTGTTTTGTTTTCTTCCATATGCACTCCATTTTCCAGGCTGCTCTCTTTAGGGGGCGCAAGTGTGCTCATTATACCACGGTCTCGGGCTGTTTTCCTTAATCTTCTTTAATCGTAAAGGAGCAACCTTTTCTAAAGTGCTAGAAAAGAGAGACTATATATATTACTATAACATTTTACTATAAATTGTAGCAGCACCTCACTTATGCAAAATGAGATCCAGTCAGACGAGTCTATGCAGATGAATTAGAACTGTATTTATAATTTCTTCAAATAATCAAATTAATAATAAATGATCATTACTGAAACTAAAAAGTGAATTTTTTAATAAACATAATCAATCAATCCTCACAATATTTTTGATTACAACAATTCTACCTTAATAAAAGAAACCAAATAAACTGCAAACAGGCCAGAGGAGAAGAAGAGTCAGAAGTAGAAGTGTCTGAGGCAGGAAATTCATTCACTATTAAACTTGCAGTAAAATCTGATAAGCAAAGGGTAAGCCCCTACATCTCTGCACTTTGTACAATAGGGGTCACAGTGACCTTGCAGCATCAAAGTTCCACCTAAGTTGCAAACATAGACAGACATTGTGGTTTTGACACCTCTAGATCCCAAAATGAGCTAGACAACCTATATTTTCTGACACATTGCAAAAATATCTTGTAGATTCGCTGAATTGACAAGAACATAGGAAGGACACGACCTAACCCTAAAATTGTTTACACAAAAGAGGATCTTCAGATGAAAAGCTAACAGGCTAACGGAATGTTAAAACGCTGCGCTAACGGTTTAGATTAAAAAGCGACCATCAAATTAGTTTAATAGATAATATCAGAAATATGGTGATGATTAAGTTATATTTTAGCAGTTTAAACAACAGATAGTGATAGTAAGACAGAGATTCTAACAGAAAAACAAAGCTACATGGAGTTACAATTGCAAGCCACTCAGCAGCCTACTGATTACAGTTTTAAGATATGAACACTTTACGTATGATGCATAGGCTACTGTATATCACTTTTGTTCACATCTCATCCTCAGCTCTGAGAGAAACAGTGAATGTGTAACACGTCGCTCTGCAAATAACATCTCAATCCTATGACATCTTTACCTCTGATAAACTGCTGATGTCTGTCTTTATTATTTTTGAATTTGCATTCAAATAAGCATAGTGCCACATGTTGCTGGTAGAATAATGTAAAAAATTAAGTTTATGCCATAAAATGACGTAAGGAAAGTATCTATACATTTCAGATACTCATTCCCTTTGATGGATGATAGTCACTATTGAACCTGTATGTCATCATTAAGAACACTGGATTACCTGCGGTGTGTGGGTCTGCATAATTATGATCCCCTCAATTAGCAAAACACTTCAGCTCTGTTTTATGGTCATGTTTGAAATATTACACAGATGTAATTGTACAAACCCGATTCCAAAAAAGTTGGGACACTGTACAATTTGTGAATAAAAACAGAATGCAATGTGGAAGTTTTAAATTTCAATATTTTATTCAGAATACAACATAGATGACGTATCAAATGTTTAAACTGAGAAAATTTATAATTTTAAGGGAAAAATAAGTTGATTTTAAATTTCATGGCATCAACACATCTCAAAAAAGTTGGGACAAGGCCATGTTTACCACTGTGTGGCATCCCCTCTTCTTTTTATAACAGTCTGCAAACGTCTGGGGACTGAGGAGACAAGTTGCTCAAGTTTAGGAATAGGAATGTTGTCCCATTCTTGTCTAATACAGGCTTCTAGTTGCTCAAATGTCTTAGGTCTTCTTTGTCGCATCTTCCTCTTTATGATGCCCCAAATGTTTTCTATGGGTGAAAGATATGGACTGCAGGCTGGCCATTTCAGTACCCGGATCCTTCTACGCAGCCATGATGTTGTAATTGATGCAGTATGTGGTCTGGCATTGTCATGTTGGAAAATGCAAGGTCTTCCCTGAAAGAGACAACATCTGGATGGGAGCATATGTTGTTCTAGAACTTGGATATACCTTTCAGCATTGATGGTGCCTTTCCAGATGTGTAAGCTGCCCATGCCACACGCACTCATGCAACCCCATACCATCAGAGATGCAGGCTTCTGAACTGAGCGTTGATAACAATTTGGGTTGTCCTTGTCCTCTTTAGTCCGCAGCATTGGGGGAATTGGTGATCTTCTGCCCATCTTGACTTCTGAGAGACACTGCCACTCTGAGAGGCTCTTTTTATACCCAATCATGTTGCCAATTGACCTAATAAGTTGCAAATTGGTCCTCCAGCTGTTCCTTATATGTACATTTAACTTGTACATTAAAATATGTACATTCCGGCCTCTTATTGCTACCTTCCCCAACTTTTTTGGAATGTGTAGCTCTCATGAAATCCAAAATGAGCCAATATTTGGCATGACATTTCAAATGTCACTTTCAACATTTGATATGTTATCTATATTCTATTGTGAATAAAATATAAGTTTATGAGATTTGTAAATTATTCCATTCCTTTTTTACTCACAATTTGTACAGTGTCCCAACTTTTTTGGAATTGGGTTTGTATGTGGACAGACATGTTAATATACTGTATATGTATGTAAACATGTTTTTGCTTACGAATGCATAAATGCATAGCAATGCGATAACGTTACTAGGTGGATGAAGTTGCCTGTTCCTCAACTCTAATCAATGAACTGTCATTTCTGTCCTGTTTAGTCCTGATGCTCTGACATGTCCCATCACTCTTTTTATTGCAGATTGAAGCATAAGGCAGTAAACAAGTTTGATGGACTGAAGACCAGGTTCGATTTTGCTTGATATTTCTGCGGAATAAATGACGCACAAATGACACTCCATGAGGAATCCATGCTATATTGAAGGTAAATTCGACATTTGCAGGCATTAATTTATGTGTAACTAAAAAATATTTTGAGAACATATTTTGAGAACAGTGTGTTAGCACATCACACATAATGATAAGGCTTGTTTTCAGTTTATTTTTTAAATGTATTATTATTATTACCCCTTTGGCATTTTATGTATGTTAAGTATAAACCTTCTTAAATTGTGTAAAACAAGAAAAATACTATTTGCCTAAAAAATTTAACTTGAATAAAACTTGAATACAAATTCAGTACTCTGTGAAAACAAGTCATATCTAATATCGTATTCACTGCTGCTTCTAAAGTAAATTTATACAAATTTGTACTGAAAATTAGATAAAAACACTGATAAGGATCATTATTTTTAGGATAATGTTTTTTTTTTTGTTATATTTATGCATTAAACTTAATTCAGTATATATATATATATATATATATATATATATATATATATATATATGTGTGTGTGTGTGTGTGTGTGTGTGTGTGTTATATCACCATATTATATTTTATGCACATCTGTGCACAGTAAATTTATCTTTTTTTCAGGATGTAGACATTATTACTGAAAAATGACATAAAATACTGATTAGGATAATGATTTTTGCAGTGAAGACCTTCAAAATCAGTGACAATGAATTAAACATTCCAAAGTAACTTATTTGCAGTAAAATTATATGAGGGATGTCAGTAGCTCATTTCCTTTCGATTAGTCCCAGACTCAACTGAACGCTCCCACAAAGGACATGTACACTTAATCAAATGTTACTGGTATGATTCACAGGCACGTGCAATGTTAATTGGAAAATACTTACACAGAGCGAGGAAGATGAGGATAGTTAGGGAATGTTACAGTAGCAGAGGGAGGTGTGTTGAAATTGTCATTATTTTTTCTCAAGGGCAGATCAGCTCCAGACTGTCCCATCTTCCTCTACTTCATGCTCTCTAGAGGAAGAATCAATGTCATTTTTCCCATCGCACTCTGTATCGCCTGCCTTCCCCTTTGGTTTTCATCACATACCCGACAGAGGAATAAGACACTCCTCCAATCAATTCACCTTCTGCCCTCTATCTGAACGATTTTGACATAAATCAAAGGGCTGAGCAGTGCACACCCTTAGAGACACAAACATTCTGGCATTCATTCTTCTGACAAGTTTATATTGTGCACACAGACATCTCTCACAAGAGAATCAAATACAACTAAATAATAATTCTTATTAATCATATTATTAACATTATACCATTAGATTAGAAACAGCTGCTATTTAGAAACATGATGCATAAGCACTGTCTTTTAGTACATATATCAGTACTGTTTTATTGTTTTTGTTTCTTTCCACAGTAATCTGCTGTGCTCACTATGGCAATAGACCTTGTCAGTGTCCAAAGGTCATATTATTAGTGTCCATGGCAGCAGACAGAGGGCCTGTAAAAACATGCCTCTGTACTCATAGAAAATCCATCATGATTAATAGATCGTTACTGCGCAACTGCAAATTGTTCAGGGAATATAACCTTGTTGTGAGATCAATTAGCATGCAGGACCAAGGCTGCGACTTGACTATCTTAGTTCTGGCCTCTGAACCTGTAGTTACAGAAATGGCATTTTGATCAATTAGAAAAATAGAAAAGGCAGCAAACTAAATGGAGGAAAGTGGCATGTATTAATTATGTCCTCATTTTAGTGATGGTGTAATGAAGGGGTGGTCACTGGAGTTATTGAATATCCTTTCATCTCATTACATCTCACTGCACTAGCACGTGCAAAAAAAGAAAGAAAGCTCCTTAAGTAGACCCAACACATAGAGTTGATTGAGTAAAAGAAAGAAAGAACAGATGAGCGCTGAGGTGTTAGTAGAGTGATGCAGTGATCCTCTTAGAGGTCAAAGAATACAGTCAGAGCAGGTCAGATGAGTTACTCAATCAAATGTGTTTGAATCTACTTAAGGAGCTGAAGGACAATATAAAAGACCTGAAGAAGTAATCTCATAGATAATGGACTCCTATTGGAACTGGGCTGGAATCAATGCTGGGGTCAAGTCTGGCTAAATGAAAAATAGTAATTTCTCCTTGCTTCATCAGCCTTGGCCAAACATTAGGGCAAAGACTGTGTTAGTCATAATCATATGTCTGCACATACTTACACATATGATCTAAGCATGTGTGACTTTGCTTACCCATACATGGAAATGTATGGTTACATGCACACATTATTGTTGACATCTGGAAAACATGTCTTATGAAAACACACATAGAGTACATATACATGTGGGTAAGTGTGAAACAGAGAGAGAGAAACTCAGCAACTGGTCATGTCATTATGTGACAGATCATGGCAGGGGAAATGGTAAATTGAGAGTCAGCTTTTTTACAATCCGTATATTGAGGTTCAACAGCAACTGTGTTCACACTTTAGTAAAACCTAACTGCAGTTAAAATATTAGCATTTTGCCACATATTACTGTAAATTACCAAGGAACTGTATAGCATAACACTGAATTCCCATTGTGATTCCATCTCCAATATTTCCTGATGAACACAAGCAATTCCATTGTAAATATTGTTTGCATTAAAAAGATGATAGAGAGAGAGATTTATAAAATTGAAGGATAATGATATTTTATATAAGTTATATACAGTATGTTAATCCACTCTGATTCCTCTTCATAATGCCATTCTGTGTTTACGAGGACACACTGTCCTAGTCTTTTTTCACACACCTGTAGCCTAAGAGAAGCTCTTGCTTCCACCTGTCTGTTGAAAACAACAGATTACCCATTCAACAGGTTGCCAATAACATCTGATACGGAAAAGAATACAAGCCAAAGTAGTATACCTTCACAATATTAGCTATAAAGCAGACTCAAAGACAGCATCAATGAGGCCAATGAGATTGTACAAATGGGACTCAATTGAGAGACAATTGTTTCACTTGCTGTTTAAAATGTCATTCTTTCCATTCCCAGAGTCTCTTCCACTAAACAATAGATTGAGAAGATCCAGGGAATCATGTTCTCTATAGAGGCTATAGAGGGACAGGGGCCAGATAGGAGTCTGTGGAAAGAGAATTGAGCGTTCATTGTAGTAGAGAGGGGTAATGGGACAAAAGTGCAGGGAAACTACACCGGTCAAGAGCATCGGATACACTATACACCAGCAGCTTGTGCTAACAGAATACTTTCATTTACTTTTGCAAAGAATGGGTATGAATAGGGAATGGAATGTCGAGAGAGGAGTATTGTGCTGGCAACTGTTTCACTGTAATGGAAAAAGCTGAAGAGAGAAGCTGGGTTTTCCAGACAGTCCTATCAGGGATGTTGGTGATTTCTGCATTTTATTGTGTGGGATTGAAAGGTGTGTAGGTTCATTTAAATTTCAAAATACAAATAAACCTGTATCAGAGTGTTTAAAGACATGCCATTTAAAGAAATACATTCATTTAGTCACCCTTATGCAGTTCTAAATCTGTATGACTGACTGACTTCTATGGAACACAAAGGTATTTTGAAGAATGTCTTGTGTTTTTTTGTCCATAGAATGAAGGTCAGTGTGGTTCAGTGTTATTTGGGATATTTTAAAAATATCTTCTTTTGTATTTAACAGAAGCACTATTAATCTTTAATCATGTTTCCAGTTTTGTGTCTATCTGAGTATCTTTTTTCACTCTCCTCTCTAAACACCCACTCCTCTTCTTTTAAATCAGGCAAGGCCAACAGCATGGAAAAAGCTAATGTAAGTGAACATGAAGCTGAAATCATAAGAAAAGAAAGAATATGACACGTGAGAGAAAACAGAATGAAAGTGAAGAGAAAACCTTATTTCCTACACACCCAATCAATTTTGCATCTCTTTCTTATTTTTCATCCTTGCTGTTAAATTACATGTTTGATCATGGGAGTAAAATCAGGCCCCTACGGCAGGCTCTGCTCCAGTCTACAGATGGCCCTCTTTCCATGCAGTCTGAACAGCATTTCTGGAGCTCACTGAGCGGCTAGGAACCCTAGCAGGCATCTAGATCTCTGCCTGCCTGCTGTGCATCCATCTCTCCAGGGCATTGCAGCTGTGAGGCAGGTCTCAAGGTCCAGGGTGTTGCCCCTCCTTCACTGTGTAATCACACACACAGGCTAGCTCTCATTTCTTTCAGGCACACACACATACAATCTCCCACTCGCTTCTGATAATCCACTTCCAGCTGCTCTGTGCTTCCTCTATTATCACACACAGGCTACACACCTTGCTAGATCATCATTAAAAAATCCTGCACGGCAGAGCAAACCCTCTGCATCAGCCACCCACCTTAAAAGCAATCCGCTCACTGCACAAGGCAAGCCTCTTTCAGGCATGTGTAAGCCAAGCTCCACACAGAATGGATGCCGAGCTCTGATATCGGATTTCAATAGGAAGTTAATAAGGCATCTAATAAGGCATTTGTCATTAAAAATATTTTGGTTAATATCATTTATTTTAAGAGCTTCATATGTGCTAAATAGAACAAATCAGCATATATGCAGGAAAAAATGTCACAAAAAATGGTTAATTAAGTTAGCGTTGCATTGTCATTTTAATGTGAAATTTATAGTTTTAGAAATAAAAAAGTATGAATTCACAATTTACAATTTCAATATGCATTGAAATACATGCACTTTCAAAGTAGTGTAAACAGTAAAAGTCTATGTGTGACCACATGTGGTAATATTTTATTTGAATATTTTTGTTTCTTTTACATTTTTTACAGTGTTTTGTGTTATGTTTTGTCCTATTCAGCCAACGTTTATTGGATTATTTTAATGTATATATAAGTACTGGCCATGGTTTATGGATAGGCAACATATGACAAACTCTGATTTAATGTGGCTTTCTATTTTACCACCTGTAGGTTTTGTGAACATTTTAAGGTACACAGCAGATTTTTGTAGTGGTATTTTAAAATATGCATGTTAATAAATACATCATTACAAAAAAAAGTAGGCACGAAAATTGCATCCCAGCAAATTTCTGTAAACCACACCTGCCAGTTTTTTTACCATAAATTTAACATGATGTTTTTTTTACAGTGTTGGTTTGCTAAGTCCGTAGCAAACACCTGCTTCTCACTTAACAAACCAACACAGTAAAAAAGATTTTCTAATAATGCTACTTAAGCACACACACAATCATAGTCTCCCACATATACTTCTACAGTATCCTGTACTTACCTCTTTTCCCTCCCACACAGGCTCACAGCTATAAAGAAAAGATAATGACACAGTCGACTAAAGGAGCCTTAGCTGTATTATTCATGAATGTCATGCATATAGACATGCAGCCTGCTTTCTCATATTGATGGAACCAGCACTAATGTATATTTGGCTTATTCCATCCTCATCTTGTATTCCTAGTTATGCCAAATTCATATACATTGATATTCTGTTGTGATTGCTGATTGATACTGACAGAATGCAAAATCTACTGTTTTTATCCAACCACCATTATTATAATATATACAATAGCATAAATAATGTAAAATATTAGATAAGTTTGTGACATGACAGATTTAAAATGCAGTATTTAGTGTCTGTAAGTCGGTGGTCTCCTGTTCCTGTAAATATAGTATAGGTCGATCAGGCCTGGATAATTATGCTTTCACTACAAAAGCCGTGTGGGCCAGAGCGTTCAAATTCCTGATGCAATTATATGGGATTAGATCTCTGCCACAATTCTGCGCACAAAAGATCATATTTTGAGTGCGCAAAAGTGCATTTTACACGTGCGCAAACTGAGTTTTGTGGAGAAAATGTTCGTCTCGCAAAAAAGAAAGTATTTCGAGTGCACAAAAATCAATTTTGCATTTAAAATATGTTTTTGGATTTGTGCAGACCTTCTCTTTTGCGCGTGCAACGTTTCACTAGCTTGCTTACCTGATGCCCGCTCTCTAAATGCCAGCGGCTCACTTGCTCAGCTCAACACAACCCAGCGTTACAATATGCCATAATTCCAGCCAATCAGAGATGAGGTTGCTAAATTCTGATTTATCACAACCCACTGCTGAATCACAACATTCCTTGCAATACCACTACAGCAGAAGAGGGTAAATACAGTGCATGCATAATTATTATGCAAGTTGATATTCTGATCATATTTTTTTCCAAGCACATTTTACCAATTCCAAACGACATCAATCTTAAAACTACTATTAATCTTGTATTTAATCATTTATGATTCATACATAATTATTCATGAAGGCTGGAAGTGAAAAATGTCATATTCAGGTGTGCATAATTATTAAGCAGATTTTCTTTTACAGATAATATGAGACAAAAAAGAGATTTAACTCAGACTGAAAGATTATTATTAAATGCCCATGAGAAATATTCAAAACTAATACAATACTAGAAAGGTGTGCATAATTATTAAGCAGATTTTCTTTTACAGATAAAATGAGCCAAAAAAGAGATTTAACTCAGGCTGAAAGTAAAAATTATTAAATGCCCATGAGAAATATTAAAAACTAATACAATACTAGGAATTGCAAAGTGAATGCATAACCATTGGACAGCAAAATGCTCAGTGGGTTAGCAGGGTTAGTCAAAAACATGTCGAGAAGAAAAGATGCATGTTAACTGCAAAAGAATTAGGAATTAAGGTGAATAATTAGGTGTGAAATAAACAGGAACCATTTAGTCTCCAGTGCCACCATTTTCCAGAACTGCAACCTACCTGGAGTCTCCAGAAGTACAAGGTGTCAGGTTTTCAGAGACTTAGGTTAAGTATAGAATCCTAAAAAATGACCCCTACTTAATAAGAATCACATACTGAAGTGTAGTAAAAGACTGATTTTTTTTTTTTTTAAATATAGGCTTGATAGACAGATAAGATGAGAGTGACTCTTAAAGGACTAGCACCACATCCTCTTGTACCACTGATTGAAGAATTTAGCTTCCAGAATCTGGCAGTAAGTTTTGGGAGTTAATCTTAGTCCATCTCAAGATTTTATCTGTAAAAGATAACCTGCTTAATAATTATGCACACCTGAATATAAGGCGTTTTTCACTTCCAGTCTTCATGAACAATTATATATCGATTATTAGTGACTAAATACAAGATTAATAGTAGTTATTAAGTTTGATGTTGTTTGGAATTGGTAAAATGTGCTTGGAAAAAAATATAATCAGAATACCAACTTGCACAATAATTATGCATGCACTGTATTTTCCCTCTTCCGCTGTCATCAGTAATGCAAGGAATGTTGTGATTGGTTGTCAAGGCAGCCAATCAGAATTTAGCAGCCTTGTCTCTGATTGGCTGGAATTATGGCATATTGTAATGCTGGGTTGTGTTGAGCAAGTGAGCCGTTGGCATTTAGAGAGCACTGAGGGTGGGCATCAAGGGAGCAAGCTAGTGAAACGTTGCACGTGCAAAAGAGAAGGTCTGCACACGTCCAAACACTTTTTTTAAATGCAAAATTTATTTTAGTGCGCTCAAAATACTTTTTTCTTTGCGAGATGAACATTTTCTCCAAAAGACTCAGCTCGCGCATGTGCAAAATGCACTTTTGTGTGCTCAAAATATGATCTTTCACACGCAGAATTGTGGCAGAGATCTAACCCCATACAAGTATAGGCATGTTCATGTTAATGACATGCTAATTAGGTACCAAAACCAAGTGTCTGTTTAAATGTTTGTCAGTGAGAAACTGACATATTAAATCATATTAAAGGGCTTCTGCAGGAGTATCAACATGATGGTCCAGAGAACGAGGGAGAGCATGCCAGAGAGACAAATCTACAGAATAAGCTTTAATTGGGTAATTACACAAAAGGGGAATGAGGCATTTAAAGGTTTAAATGGAAGGCAAATTGCCCATTATCCGGTGATTGTCCTTTTCTATCTCACTGCTTGGCACTGTGATTCCGATTTTACAACGACACCATCATATACTGGAGTTCAGATCCATAAATTAGCCCCATTATTCCTTGTAAACATGGGAGTCCACACCTGTAGAAACAACCATAGGCAGCAATGACACAAATCACTGGAATATAGTGGTTTGGAATTAATATTCCTTTTATGGCCACACACTTTGTGGTTATTTAGGGGAGAAACATTAATCATGGCTTTTTAATTATGGCCTGGCCCTGATAGTTAGTGGTAATATTTAAACCAAATGTCTAATGATCTCGTGTATTGAAACGCATGGCTGCTTTTTCTTTCTCGGCTTTCATCTTGACCTTCAAATCCCAAACAGCCTTTTCCTTGAAACCTATTGCATTTTAATGCAACGTTGTCTTCCGCTGATCATGATGGGCTTCATTTTCAAGTGGTATGAGGTTTTGCCAGTGTTTCTGTCCATTGTTTTTGTATAGAGAGGTGAGGGTGAAAATTATATTTGTTTGATTGATGGCTCTCATCTAATAAGGCATTTGTCATTTTCCACAGGTGCACATGATGCCTCTGGCACTCTGGACATCGTTCATACACCACCTCAGACTGCCACCTAGTGGTGAGTCATAAGAATAACACATTTGCGCTGAGCCTTGTCAACAGATAGTGTGATCTGATGAGAATGAGAAAGGATCTGAATGTAGAGAGCATACGTTCCGGCTGTTGAAATTACATTCATCCAAACACTGTTATCATCTGTTCATAATAGACCTCCTCCTGGGGAATTTCAGACAATCTGCATATGATGATGTGTTTTTGTTTATACAGTTCTCCATGTGAAACTCCAGATGGCTGACATTACGTCTATATCACAATAACAAATTCCAATTGAGCCCATGCTGTAATAAAGAGATGATTTAATTTAAGATTAATGACAGAATGGGATCAGAAAGAGCAAAATATCAGGGAACATTTGTATTTCACAAAATAACATTACACAACAGTGAGCCCACTTTACGTTTTTAATAACAACCTTTGGCAGTAATAGCCTGTATGTTGTAAGGCTGATGATAAGAAACGTTCTGATTGAAAGGAGACTTCACGCCTGATAAAGTGAATTCAGCTTCTTGAAACAACATTTTTGATTACCTGTCTCTTGTTTTGCTGTTTGTATGGAGCGTTGTGGTATCATTTATGTTTTTTGTGATGTTTTGCATTTAAGAATTTGTTTGACATTTCGTAAACAGTCCCTGCTCGACACCACATTACAGTGTTCCCTAGTGGTGATTATTAAGAAGTGCACTGTTTCTGTTGCTAGTCAAGTATCCTGTAAGATTTTATTCCCCTTTAGATTCCTGTCCCCTTTCAAGACCTCGACACTTTTCTTTTGGCTGAAAGAACTTCCATCATAACTGTTTACTATTAGTATTAACTATTTATAATTTGCATAATTTGCTTATGCTAGCTGACACAATGATGCCATTGTGCATAGAAAGGAATTGTGATATTGTTTTTCCTTTTTGAGTATTGGGTGTTCATGAGTCTTTCAGCCTGTTGTACAGCTGTTACAGAGTCTGGCACATGTAGCCTGAATGTCTCAGTATCCTTTTCCAGAGAGCAAATGGGTGAAAAGTCTGTGTGATGGTGAGAGAAGTCTTGGACTTTGATGAGTCTTGCAGATGCTTTTTAGATGGAAGGTAGAAAAGCCCCAGTGATGTTCTCAGCTGTTTTAACTATCATCTGCAACAGCTTGCAGTCAGAAAGCACAGTTCCGATTTCAGACACTAATGCAGCTGGACAGCACAATCTCTACCTCCTAGTGCCACATGATACAGGAACAAACACTTTCCAGATACTCTATGTTCACGCATTAAAATACACCAAAAACGCAACATAATTGCGAAATGAAACAATTTATTAGTGCGCTGTAATCCAAATCTTCCGAATCCATAGTATTTCGGTCATTTGCGTTTTATATCCTTTATATATCGCTATAAAATGGGTAGGTTAAGGTTTGGGGGCAGGTTAAGGGGCCTAAAAATCTAAATAGCATATTGATAAAAATGCATATTCGCTATAAAATGGGTAGGTTTAGGTTTGGGGGCAGGTTAAGGGGTCTAAAAATCGAAATCGCTTATTGATAAAATGATAAAAATGCATTGATATGAATATCTAAATGATATAAAAGATACGTAAATATTTTTACGTTTTTTTAGCTAAAAATACGTAGCGATTTGTACGTTTTAAACGTTGAAATACGTCTAAATTGTACGTTTTAGCATGACTAAAAACGTACAAAAGTGTACGTTTTGTGCTTGTAAATGTTACGTATTAATACCTACGTATAAACATGAGACCAGGCTGGTTTATTAGGCTGATAGATTTTATGGACAGAGCACAAGGACAAATCGGTTCCAATATCATTTTAAGAGGCTGTGGAGAACAAGATCCAAGGAGCATGCAGTAGGCTTCATGTGTACATCTGGTCTTTAATGTAAGAGATGAGCACGGAATTAGCTGAGGCTAACTCATAAAAACATAAGGTTTCAGGAGTAGCACTGCACATTGCCAAAAATATCTTAAAGGGGTCATATGATGCGATTTCAATTTTTCCTTTCTCTTTGAAGTGTTACAAGCTCTTGGTGCATAAAGAGGATCTGTAAAGTTGCAAAGACTAAAATCTCAAATCCAAAAAGATATTCTTTATAAAAGTTATAAGAGTCAACCACACCTACCTAAAATGGCTTGTTCTAACACCCCCCCCACATATCTACGTCACGATGTGGGAAGATTTGCATAACACCACCCAAAATGTTCACGCAAAGGAAGAAGGCGTAAAAAGACAGTATAAGTCATTATAATCTGTAATTATGTCCCCACTGGATGAAATAAATGCCTCGTTTATTTCCAGGTTTTTGTTTTTTGATAAGGTGAACACAGGAAAAGAAGGAAGGAGGCTGGTCTGGAGCTCCCAGACAGTGATGTAATCTGTTTGTGAAAAACACTGTCAAAATGTGATTGTAACAGCCACATCTTAAATGGGTCACTTTAAGTTTGGCAGGAGACCGACTGACTCACCAGCCCCTTCACACTGTTTGGTGTTCCTCCCATCTCCCCCTCTCTGTCCTGCTCTCTCTCTCTCACACACTTTCACTTTCACTTACACACACACACACGCACACTCATTGCTTTATTAACCAAAAATCTCGGACTCCTGAAAGTTTGGCTTTTCTTACCTTTGTTTCCATTGATAAATGTGAAAGTGCACAATGTCCAGATCCTCATGCAAAAATCCAGAGGAGGTGAGCAGATTTGTGGCCACTGTTAGCAATATGTGAGAATGGTGCTGTGACTAAACAGACCAGCAGCATAAACGTGTCTTCTAAGGTTGCCTTTCATGGTCTGAAAACAGCCTTTAACTGTGCTGGAATTTCACTTCAGACTCATTAATAATGTGTAGAAAGAGAAATTCAAATCACATATTTCAACACATCTTCTAAATCACATCACAAAGAGCATTTCGTAAACCATTGAAATCGATTAACAAAGAACAAAATATTTTTGTAGTCCTGAAAAAGGACCAGACAGCTATCAACAGCTCTACATTTTTCGTTCACACATCTTGACATTTTTCATGCAGACTGTTTATCAATAGAGGTTTTACGTTTCTTACATTGGTATTTCTTTTCAAAACATTTATTTCTATTGTTCTGTTTCTGAACACTGCCTCCATTCTTAAAGCATCAAACATGAGGTGACAAAGAGCAAAATTCATTTGCTCATATAGTTTTGAATTATTTTCTTCATTTGTTCTAATGGTCAGGGTTTCCACACTCATGGAAATATCATGGAATTTTAAAATTGGGTTGATTTTGCATAGAGTACAACTTTCTTGCAAGCTGTGTTAATGGAAGTTTTTTTTTCTTCTTCCAGGGAATCGGTTTGCAAAATGTTCTTAATGATTCATTAGTGAATTGGCCTAAATATACTTTTTTTTTTGTCCAGCAATAACAAATGATAGAAAGGTTATTGAAAATAATGGAAATTCATTCATTTGCAACACTGATGCATGCTGATGTTCACGAGATGATGACATATTCTTGGAACACAAATAAAAAGGTAGTTCAAAAGGCACCCTTTGACTCTTCAAAGCAATTCAATTGTATAATTTAATTTCCTTATGTGAAGACAGGAAGATTTGAAGCATATTTTCCTTGCCCTTTTTTGACTTTTGAGGGAGAGAGAGACTGAGTCAGAATAAACAAATGGATGTTAGAAAGTTGGAAAATTTCATCTCCTCAGCATGGTCTAAGCACATCTCATCCATCTTGCAGGTCTGCCACAAGTTTTCAATCTCATGGACCATTCTGCATGTCTTTGTGTTTTATATCTGCAGGGCAGCTTCCTGCTGAAAGCGCTCATTGCTGTGCCTCAGGTCATATGCTTGTGTGTAAATGTTGAACATGTCCTTTAAATATTTATATGGCTATGTGTCTGATCTTGGGAATATTTCAAACACTCCCAAGCAAGTCTGAAACAGAACTCTTACTTGAATACCACCCCTACTTATACACAAAAAAGACGATGAAGAAGACAGTGTCCAACAAATCTGTTTCATATGTTCTTGATCCACATGCTCAACCACTTCTGATTTACCTCTCAGAGTGAATGATGTGTAATGCTTTTAGTTACTTCAGGGAATGTGTGCATCTTTCAGAATGGCAAGAGGAAAGAGGTTAACATGCTCTTCCTGGGGTCCAGGCCCCATAATGACCCTACCAGAAGCCTCTCTGCATACTTTCACTGGTGTAGTCATTAAGTCAAGCTTCCTCAAGAACCCCAGCACACTATCACTGTATGATTCATTTTGGATCCAGACCCACTGAGTTTAGCCATTACTTGTATCTGCCGGTCAAGATTAGTCTTGCCTGGATGGCCACAGTGAACTTACAGAACTCTAATGAAAACTGCTTGACCAGAAATGTTGCACTGCTCCAGAAGAGTACAACTTAAAGTCCAGACTAAAAAGTGACTGAAATGATAAAGCAAACTTTACTCAGATTACAGAAACTTGGTTTGATTGGGATCTTTATTTTCCCCCAGCATTAGTAGGCAAAGCACTAGACACCTGCAACCCACGTGTTCCTTACTGAGGTCTTGACTTGTGCCATCACTTGTCTTGTGTCTTCGCCTATTGCTAGGCAACTGACAAACCTTGTGTGTTTGTCTGTTTTTTGTTTGTATTTCCAGTTTGTCTCTTAGAGCCCACCCTACAGGTCCTGTCCAGCTCAATTAGAGAGAAATAAGTTGCTTTGAAGAGCAGCAGTCCCCTTTAAATGGCCTCATAAAGAAACATCACAGAAGATTACTGTGCAGTACGGTTACTTAACCGCTTCTGATGAGACAAGTTGTTCTGTGCAGTATGTGTAGTGTCAAGTTCCATGTTTTTTTGTGACATGAAGATGGTGGTACTATGGTATTTTTTTTTTTAAATATCCTGGAGTACCATAGTACATGGTAATCATTCAGTTCCATGGTATTAACATCTGGCACCACACATACTGCCACAGTTATTTTAGTAAGCAATGAAATAAAAAGAGTGTGTGTCCATGTGTGTGTGTAAATTGTGTGAGTTTGATTGTTGAGAATCATTGTGCTTTTCTGGGGTACAAGAAGAACCTCTATCCAAGAACATTTGTTCTCTCTCTTGGAAAATAATAGTATTGTTTCCATTCTTACTGAATTTACCTTTGTGAATACTGGCATCTCAGCTGGGACACTAACTACTTCCTGTTTTTATACTGTTCTAATGACCTCACACTCCACCAAATTGCCCTAAAACAGGACGCTCATGCGACACTCAGTGTCCAGAAAACCTGAGGTAAGATTTTATAGGTGCTGTCTACTTTTCCATTCATGCATGCTGGCCTTAAACGTTGCCTGCAGTGAAGCCATTTCTGGATACTGCTCTTCCATGCTTCTTGCTTTTTCTTATTAATATTATGAGACAAGTTAATGAAGGTCATTTGAATTCCAGGGAGTATATTCTAAATACTTTTAGAATATGCTCTAAGACCAAGAACATCTGGTGTTTCTAAATCTCCAGCTTCCAACAACTAAGTCAGCACGTCAACAGTATCACAAACCTTCATGTGTCACTTTATGCTCCACACAGACAATGAAGAACACTTTTTAATCAATGACCTCTTATATCTCTTGCAGTGCTAGAAAACTGCATTAAAGCATGTAAAGCTTGTTCACAGGAAGCCCTTATTAAATACTGAATTTCATTAGGGCCACTGGAGTGAAACTATTTGTAGCTGTTTTGGACCACAGAAACTGGCCCATTGCTGTTTAAAGTTTGGAGCTGCTTTGCTGATTTCATTGAGTTGGTCAGTTATATGAAAGTGAGATCTTAAAGGGCCTTAATCCAAGTAACACTTTCTTGTATCTAAAACAAGACCTGATCTCCCATATTTCAATGTTTTAGACCTGTTTTGCTTTGACTTCCCATTGACCCTAGGATTTGTTATTCCTTACAGATTTCAAGCAGGTTTATGTTCTGCTGATACAGTGGATTTGTTCGGCAGATTCTGACATCATGACTGAAAAGCCACAGTGTATTGCTGTTGGCTCTATAGTGTTACAAATCACTCATATTGTTTATCAACACATTCAGAGGGACGGATGGGGAAAAGCATGCTAATGTGTTTGAGAAAGAGTCAAGTAATGGCTTTCATGTGTTTGAAATACATGGATGTCATTCTTGAATGGCTTTCTTGTGAATGTTGCATAACTAAACATACTCCCAGCAACGAATATCTCACCACAGTGCTGACACAACTGTGAATCATTACGGGAAAAGAAAGGAAAAAAAGAGGGGGGGGGCAACAACAACTTTGTTTGTCTCTGTCTACATTTGTACACCCTTACCTGAATACCTTGTCACAGGATCCATTTATTGCTACTGGGACTGAAAAAAAACTATCTATAGAGGCTCTTTTACTTCTTTGAGATGATTGTTCCAGAACACCCCTTTCACACAGCAATTTAGTCTACTGTAGAGGAGCAGTAAGTAGATGGTGCTGAAACCATGTTGTTGTTTCATGGCAGAGTGCCGACCCTATGGCTCAGGGCTGAGCTATATAAGCACCAGACACAAACCTGGACTTCACATTCCCTCTCTCTCCTCCTCATTCCAACTATTTAGCAACTACTCTGTAAATATACCACAGAAACAAGCAGGAGTACAAAAGCTTTCCATTTCACAGAAAAACGTTTGGTAAGGTATCATATTCTCATCTTCTCATCTTTTTTTACTGTAACCACATTTTGTAGATTTGGATTCAGACACTAATGCTTTCTAAATAGTTTTCTGTTCTCACTGTTGTAGATTTTGTATTGGTCATATGGATTTTTGAGCAAAATGATCTGTTCAGTCCTATATTTTGGTGTGTGTGTTTGTTTGTTTTTGTATGTACAAATGATTTTTATCTTCATATTTTGTAATATAGTACTGTTTGATTGTGACATTTGTAGTCATTTTTGTTTTGGAGTAGTCATATTGTGTCTGGTCTTTTAAAGTTGTAACAAATGTGAATACAGACAGAAACTGTTTAAATTGACTGCATTGAAAAAATATGTCATCACGCCATGCACAAATTGTTTGTTCATATGGAATGTGTAGTTAGGTCTGAGTATTTTGGCAGGATGTAAAAACAGTTGTGCATTCCCTTGACACACAGTGATGGTTCTCACAGATGCGATATTTGAGAGCAGCTAAAAATTTAAGTACTTAAGTTCTTTTTCTGCAGCTTGTCTTTGTTTCAGAATGAGTTTTCAAGAATTCTGTCCAAAGTCTTTCGGCTGTTTTTGTAAAATGGAACGTTTTTAAGTAAATAAATTGTTCTCAGGTCAGTTTGTATTTTGAAAGGTTGAAATTAGTTCATAACTAGTTGAACAAAGGGACATGGGAGTTTCTTGTATGATTTACAGAAATGAAAACACTATGGTCCATTTCCTTCTCTGCAATTTACTAATCATCTTCATATTCATATCTGATCGGCACAAGATCTGTGGCTGGACTATTCTTAGTGTGGAGGGAGCTGTGTGTGAGAGGTCAGAGCCCCTTTTCTGGAGGTCGGAGGTAATTAACAGGGAGCCAGGATGGGCTGCCTCTCAACATGGACCTTTCTTCTGTTGGGAATTACAAGCACGTTTTCTCAAGGTTTGTTTGCCCTATGAATTATAATTAGCACATTTCACACTGAAATGCTAATGCAAGTTATCGCTAAACCAGTTATCTGGCATGTCATTGCTCATGGCAAACGCTGAAAAATTTCAACAGGATATTGACAGCTGGCTCTTAGAAACATGACTCTTCCAATACCCCAACCCCCAAACCTCTCTTCAGCAAACCCATTACTGAAGGCAACATTGTTCTAGTGTCCCCAGTATATCCAGAAGCAGAGGTGTTTTGCGAGCCAGCGGCAGAAAGCCACCTGCTAGCAATTGGTTCTACTCTGTGTGTGAACCAGTTGCGGAAATCTCTTTCTGAAGTAATCTGAAGGGCGAAAAATCACAGAAAAACTAAATTATTCTTTTATTAACAACACCCATGACAATAAGCCTCTTACCACATCAAAAACCCATCATTGGGCTGCATCATTGTAAAACTAATTATAAGAAGAAACTAATACAGTTTCCTTATTAGGGACATGGAGAAGCATCATGGGGACATCATGGAGACCAAACCCAGCTGTGTACCATAATGAAGGTAGGTTTGTATGTTTCTAAAAATTCATAACCAATAAAATATTTCAAAAGGTGAGCCATATTGGTACTTAAAGCCATCAACAATTATTCCTTTCCTCAGATAATTACGAGTGGACCACATGGTTCAATGTAGATCACCCTGGAGGGAAAGGAGACTATGAGAAGCTGAATGCCATTCGTTTTTATTATCGAGCCCATGTCTGTGAGGTTCCTCAAGCTCTAGAGGCACGCACTACCGAGTGGATCCCAGCTCGCAACACTGGGGAAAGAGTACATGCTGACCCAGCTGTGGGCTTCTGGTGTATCAATGATGAACAGCCTGTTGGGAGAAACTGCTCAAACTATGCTGTACGTTTCCTGTGTCCTAAAGGTAAGTAAATGAGGCTGTAAAGGCCATGACATTCCTATGTTCAAAGCTCAGTGTTATTGTGCACATTTTCTCTGATAATGATGGTGAATTGATTAAATATGGAAAATATGGATTTGTTGATGTTATACGGCAGTAATGTGTTATTTTGAATTTACCATGAGTTAACATCACAGTTTTTTATTTCTGATGACACCCTAGAAATTTAGCAGAATCTCTCGCTCTCCATTCAGAAATTGTTTCAGATGTTGAAGAAGTGATATGGGGTCCATGGTCAGACTGGAGTCTGTGTCCAGCTCAGTGTGATCAGGCTGCAATACAGCATCGCTCTAGAAGCTGCAAATCCAGTTCCAAACAATGCAATGGCCAAACTGTCGAGGGCAGGTCATGCCAAGGGCCACCTTGTCCACGTAATGTGTTTACTCCTTTTCCTAAAGAGTTAAAAAGATGATTTTCTTGTCAGTTAGAATTTCAGCTCATCTTTATTTTTATCCATGTAGACAGTCAAACCATGTGCAATAATTGATCCAATTTACCTTATATTTGTTGAAAAATCTATTTTTTCAGACATATGTTGACAAAAATCTCTTTCCCCTTTTTACTTTTTAGGCTGTGATCTGCAGTGTGTGATGGGCAAGGTAAACGATGAGTGCAATAGTTGCATGTGCCAGGATCATACAGTTTTAGGATCAGTCCGTAGTGCTGGGGGTCTCCCTGCACCTGGAGCTGCCATCCTCCGTGCTGGTTCCAGGCCCAAACTCCTTACTGTAACTGATCACAATGGCCATTTTCAGGTCCCTGGAATCTGCCCTGATGGCAACACGACGCTAATGATCAAGCTGAAACACCACGCTCCACACCAAGTCACTGTGCCCCCAAGCACTGAACACACCTCTGTTCTCCTTTTGAAGCTAGAGAGAGCAAGTAATGCTTCTTTAATGATCTTGAATCCATTTGACCTATGAATAATCTGTATTAGCGTTAGAATACCATCTCAAGAAGACCTTCTGACGATTAGTTTAAATGTTACAATCATTTCAGGGGTCAATAATAATAATAATTCAATAATATTTTTTCCCGGTGGTTCATAAAGTCATAAACACACTTTTTCTGGAAAACAGTGGCATACAATGTAAAACATTACTGATTGGTTTGTAGTTAAACACATTTGTACTGATGCTTCCCAAGACTATCACAAGTCATTTTGACAGTTTCATTCATGTTAGCTAGCTTTATAAGATTATCTTGGTAAAAAATTAGCAGTGGAATACAATGCGGAATATGTCACAGGAAACCAAACATTTAAGTTTGAAAGCATAAAAATGTACAAAATCAATGATTCTAATGCAACATCGATGTGTTCCTCAGAAAAACTGTATGTGTTGAAAAACCCTGAGAACAAGGCCAGAAGGGAAGGTCAGACAGCTGCCTTCTGTTGTAAGGTTGATGGCACACCTGAACCAAACCAGTATGAATGGTAAGCTTAAGCTTTTAAATATAAATTGATCACTTTCACTTTGAAATTTCAACAGATTACAAGTAAACCATGTTTCCTTATCTGATGGTATTAAATGAGAAAATAGAGAATGACAAACAGACGAAAGTCAAAGCCCTCATGTTTTATGTTCCTTCAATAAATAAATGAATAAATAAATATAGGGTTAAATGAGGACAGTTCAGACAAACCAGGTTATCATGAAGTTATTTCTTCATCCCCACAGCATGATAATTATCCTAAATGTGAGAACAATGATAATCGCTGTTATCACTCTTTAGGTTCCACAATGGTACTCTGCTGGACAGGAGTCAATATCAGTATGACGAGACACTGGTTTTGAGGAATCTCAGTTTGGACCATATTGGACAATACTACTGCAGAGCCAGTAATGAGAACGGAGTCATCAAATCTAAGCCAGCCACCCTGACAGTTATTGGTGTGCCCTGCCATCCTATTTTAACCCACATACTTCATTTTAACCTTAAATGTATCAAAATACTTTACAAATAGTCTGGTCTCAGTTTGGTATTTATCTGTTTTCTATCCATTTCTATGTTAAGGTCTAAAAGCACCATCATGCAACCCTAAGCCTGATTCCCATCTGATCCGACTACCACATGACTGCTTTCAAAACGAGACTAACTCTTTCTACTACGATGTTGGGAGATGCCCGACCTCTATGTGTACAGGGAAGCTGGATAACGGCATCAGATGCAAAGACTCAGTTTCCTACTGCTGTGGAATTTTAAACATGGAGGAGAAAGAGATTACATGTCAGGGATATCAGTTGCCCATCATGATAGTGACTCAGTGTGGCTGTAAAACATGTGTGGACACAAAGGCTATCGTTCGTGGACATGCTATCGCAGCAGACACTGGTGAGCCCATGAGGTTTGGACACATCTACATGGATGGCACAAGAATAAGTCGAACTGGATACAAAGGCATATTCTCTATCCAGGTACCAACAAACACAGAACGTCTGGTTCTCACCTTTGTGGACAACATGGAGAAGTTTGTGAATACCACAAAAGTGCTACCATTCAATCCTAGAGGTGGAGCTGTGTTCCACGAGATCAAACTGTTGAGGAAAAAGCCAGCTGTGATTATTAGCTCAAGAGAGACTAATAAGCTAGATCTTGGTGAGGTAGAAGGCCAGGATCCCATTGCTGAGATTGAGATCCCACCAAATGCATTCTATAAAGAAAATGGAGAGGTGTTCATGGGAAATGTCAAGGCCAGCGTGACTTTCCTTGACCCCAGGGATGTATCAACAGCAGTGGCTGCCCAAAGTGATCTTAACTTCATTGGTGAAGAAGGTGACACTTTGCCTTTGAGGACCTATGGCATGTTCTCTGTGGACTTCAGGGATGAAGAAGGAGGCGAGTCGCTCAATGCCGGAGAGGTGAAAGTGCGTCTCGATGCAGCACAAGTGAAGATGCCTGAGCACTTGAAGACAATGAAATTATGGTCCCTTAATCCTGATACAGGTTTGTGGGAGGAGGAGGGCCAGTTCCATGCTGAGAAAAAGCAACGGGGGAAAAGAGAGGAGAGAACCTTCCTCATAGGTAACATGGAAATCCGTGAGAGACGGCTGTTTAACTTGGATGTACCTGAGAATAGGAGATGTTATGTGAAAGTGCGGGCTTTCCGTAGTGAACGGTACATGCCTAGTGAGCAAACCGAAGGAGTCGTGATGACTTTAATAAATATGGAGCCCACGCCAGGGTATTCAACCAACCCTCGGGCTTGGGGTAGATTTGATAGTGTCATCACTGGCCCAAATGGTGCATGTCTTCCAGCTTTCTGTGATGAACAGAAATCAGATGCATATTCGGCCTACGTTATGGCCAACCTTGGGGGAGAAGAGCTAGAGGCAGTAGCATCCTCTCCAAAGTTGAATCCTAACACCATTGGCGTCCCGCAACCCTATTTGAATAAACTTAACTACAGACGCACTGACCATGATGAGCCCAGAATAAAAAAGACAGCGTTCAGCATCAATGTGGCCAAACCCCGTTCGAACACAGCTGAGGAGGTCAATGGTCCAGTTTATCCATTTGACAAACTTAAAGAGTGTGAGGAGGCTCCATTCAGTGCAGCTCACTTCCGTTTCTCAAGAGTTGAAGGAGATCGATATGATTACAACACAGTGCCTTTTAATGAGGATGATCCCATGAGCTGGACTGAAGACTACTTGAGTTGGTGGCCAAAACCCATGGAATACAGGGCCTGCTACATTAAAGTAAAACTCAACAGTGCCCATGAGCTCAACGTTCGGTCTCGCAATATGGGAGGTACCCATCCAAAAACCGTTGGCCAACTGTATGGCATTCGTGACACCAGAAGCATCCGAGACATGGACCAATCAACTGTTTCAGCAGTGTGTCTGGAGTTTAAGTGCAGTGGGATGCTGTATGATCAAGACCGAGTGGATCGGACTCTTGTGAAAGTAATGCCTCAGGGCAGCTGCAAGCGAGACAGTGTAAACAGCATGCTACAGGAATACTTGGTGAACCATCTTCCACTGGCTGTCAACAATGACACCAATGAGTTCACCATGCTTGCACCTCTAGACCCACTGGGCCACAACTATGGTATATATACAGTGACTGACCAAGATCCTCGGACAGCCAAAGAAATTGCACTTGGCCGTTGCTTTGATGGTACATCAGATGGCACTTCTCGAGTCATGAAGAGCAATGAAGGAGTGGCATTAACATTCGCCTGTGGTGATAAAGAGGTCACTAGGCAGAGTATGTTCCAGCAGATACAGAACTCACTGGGTCAGGCCACAGCTGGAAGTGCAAGGCCGGGAAGACGAAACCGGAGGCAGAGAGGTGGCTCAACAGCACCTCGCAGCAGTAGGAGGAGGAGTACTCGTAATTCCTACACACATGCCCAGACCATTGGTTGATATTCCAAGAACTTACAAACTACATGAGACAAGACAGACCCATACCCTCGCCGTTGCTTTGATGGTACATCAGATGGCACTTCTCGAGTCATGAAGAGCAATGAAGGAGTGGCATTAACATTCGCCTGTGGTGATAAAGAGGTCACTAGGCAGAGTATGTTCCAGCAGATACAGAACTCACTGGGTCAGGCCACAGCTGGAAGTGCAAGGCCGGGAAGACGAAACCGGAGGCAGAGAGGTGGCTCAACAGCACCTCGCAGCAGTAGGAGGAGTACTCGTAATTCCTACACACATGCCCAGACCATTGGTTGATATTCCAAGAACTTACAAACTACATGAGACAAGACAGACCCATACCCTATGGGGGCTGCTCTTATGTGAGTTTGTTTCATGCAGAGTTACTGGATTTAAGCCATTTTAAAACTTGACAGCATTTCAGTTGTATTTGAACATGGTTGGGGTAAAGTCCCACAGCAATTTAGTATTGCTGATAACATCAACTTGCATAAAATATTAGATTTCATGAATTGCAAATCAAATTAATATTAGAGCGAAGAAAAGCCTACCAAAACCTAACTAAAATTACCATATTTTTTAAAACAGCAACCCAAGAGGAATGCATGCTTCATGTAATTTTTCACTTATGTTTTCTATTGGCTTGTACTGTGGTAAATATTTTACTACTTGAAACTAAAGTAAATATTTGAATATTTATTGCATATTTCAGAGTATCAAAAACAAAGCAGTAGAACAGGGGTTCTGAACTCTGGCCCTCGAGGTCCAGTGTCCTGCAGAGGTTAGCTCCAATCCTAATCAAACACACCTGCCTGTGGCTTTCTAGTGATCCTAAAGACCTTGATGAGCTTGTTCATGTGAGTTTGATTAGGGTTGGAGCTAAACTCTGCAGGAAAGTGGACCTCGAGTGCCAGAGTTCAGAACCCTTGCACTAGAACAGCACATTTCCACCCAAACAAACATGCCATTTATGACTCAATTAGAAAAACTCTGAAGTTGTCCAAACCCTTTACAAAAATACCAAGCGATAATTTAGTCCAATGATTTTATTAAATTAGACTTTAAAAAAAAAAACATGCCTTTGTCTTTATATTGTTTTGTCCAATTTTAGCAATTTGTGAGAAAATCCTCTGAGCTGTTTTTTTATAAATATTTTTGCTGCCAAGTTTGCATTTCATTTTACTTTATACATGCCTGTAGAAGCTTACTGTATAATGACAAGTCAAACAAAAACACAAGACCCATGAACCTGCTGATTCAGTTAGTAATGATTAACAGTGATCATATACTGTCATATGAGCAGCAACATTAAATATCATTAATTGATCAAATGTGCAGCAATAAGTTCATTTAAAATATACTTTGGCAGAGAAACAACTCCGCGACAGTCCATTCTGATTTCACATAAAGTTAATGTCAACAGATTCAAGATGATGTTTTGTTTTACTTCCATTTTCATCCTTTCATTTAGTCAGTGTTCATTATGTAGTGTTGACAACTGACAAACGTCCGATTTTCAAATGTTGACTGGTTCACATTTGGAAAACTGATATGGTTTCCAATTGTGGATAAATATGCAAGAAAAATATAACCATACTTTCGATAAGGACATTTTTGGAAGAAATTAATTTGCATAGAGCATCACATTTACTTGTGTAACTGAAATGGCACAGCTTTAAAAACATGTCACTTTCAATGAAAACAAGAGATATTGTATACAAAGTTCTCTATAAGGCATTGAAATGCTTATTTAAACCAATCAGAGGAAACGCCTCCATCAAAAATGTCCCACATCATACAGTCTGTTTTTTTTAAATAAAAATGAGATTTCAAGGCCGTCTGAATAAATGTACTATTCCCCCATTTGCCGCTGGGGTGCAAATGGCAGCTTTATAGCAGCTTTATGAGGAGTCCGTCACCACTGGAACCAAGTAAAGGGTTGACAATTGTTCAGTGTCCAAGATGGCACTGAGAAGCATGAAAGAGTAATGTTGCATGTCTGCAAGGGCATCTGGGCACAGAGGGAATGGGAAGGGGGATGATGAACCTTCGTCACATGAAGTCATCAAAATCATTGCCATAGCCATCGTCAAAACCAGCATAATCAGCAAAGTCATCTTTCATGGTTGCTTTCAATCCACCACCGGGGACTACACCTTTCTTCTTCTTCTTATTTGCCTTCTTTTCCTGTGAATAACAGCAACAAATTAATATAGAGTATTTTGCTGTTGATATTTTGATTATAATGAACAATACAGAATTATAAATAACAAGTAGTCTTAGTGGCTGTAAATAAGATTCTCAATCTAGGCGAGAATCAAGTTCTTTTCCACTCAAATGAGGTTTTGAGAAGCTTCTCTAAAACGGAGTACAAAGAAGCAAAATCATTCAACTCACCTTTTCTTGCCTTTGTTTTTCACTGAGCAGAACAGACAAAGAATTATTGATTTTTTTCAGGTCATCTACTTCCACTACACAGAGGGGGGGGGGGGGGGGGGGGGGACATTAGTCATCAGACATGTGCAAGGTTTTATGTTTGAGAGGTCCACTATATAATGTAAAAGGCTGTGGAAATATCAGTAATTCTCAATCACAAACAACCATTATTAAAATATACACAAACTACTAACAAAAAAATATTTCCGCACTTACATGAAATACAAAGCTCTCGAAACAGTGACTCCAAAAAGCTGGAATAATGCACTGATTTCTCAAACTGTGCTATCTTATCTTTCAGTAAATTTTCAAATGCAACAAAGTCATCTTTGGATGAAGGGCACATGGCTTCAATTCCAGAGGCATTGTTTGTTGTTATAACAGTAGTAGAGGCATTTGCAGCAGCAGGATCGACACCTGAAATCAGAATGATTGTTCAGTGATTAACTGTTAAAATATGCACTTGGAAAGCTTCACATATAGTGCAGTGCACACAACTTGTTTTTTTACCAAACGCCTCACGGGCCAATTCCATGTCTGCCTCCTCCTGCAGTATCTTCAGTCGAAGCTTCTCTGCATGCTGCTCCTCTGTTGATAGAGTCTCACTCACCGTTTCTTCCATCTGTTCACAGGTTTCAAAAACTAAGGTTAAACGGTTTAGGATACGCAAAAGAAATGAGTATCAGGAAAGAAAGGGGCTAATGCATTAATGAGTAATTATACAAGTAATAATATTTTTTCTTACCTTATTTTTCAACTCATCTTGTTTGTTCTTTTGAAAACTTTCTTTCTCTTTTATTTTATCACTTAATTTTTTCTTCTCAGGGGGTTTCAACTCTACAGGAAATGTAAATCAAACCATAAGAGTACTTTCCACTTGGGTTAAAGAAAAACAGTAATAAAACAACACACACCCAAAAGATCTACTTAATGGCGAGTTTTACAAATATGCAATGGCTCTGCCTACAACATGTTTACATTGTAAAATCTGACCACTCAACAGAGATCAGTACCTGCTTTTTTCTGTTCAACTTTCTTCTCTTCTTCCTTCTTCTCCTCCTCCTCATCATCCCAGTTATCCTGCAGAAAGCAAAATGTATGGTAACCATATGTAAACTAACAAAATAAATTGAACTCAATTTGAATGTTTACATGCCCTATTTACTTTCAGCCGTGTAATAAGCAGAATAATGTAATGATTCAATACTTCATTATTCCTTACTTATTTCCTTATCATTAAATTATTAACAGAACAAGTGTTTTTGATTAGTTTGGCCATTATAATTACACAGGCCCAAAGATGATAAAACAACAGTTTTTACAAATTCACAAAAGCAGAAATTCCTTTAATAAACAATGAATACTGAACCTGCAGAAATAGTAATGAAGCCATTTAAAACAAAACCGATGATAGCTAACTTTTATATTTGAGCTGAGTAAGTAGAAGCAAGTGCACTACAGAAATTTCCTCCATGCCTTTTTAAAAGATTTTAAGGCGCAAAAATCATAATTTTGAAGTTTCCTGACATTTCTAGGTTTTCTATGGCCGTGGGCACCCTGCACAATACTGTCATTCCAGAAAGGTTTATTTGAACTCTTGAGGCCTCGGTTAGCAGGTTAATTCGGGGACTCTTTTCCAGAGCTGCCTTTCAAACAAAACAACTTGCAGTAAATGGCAATAATTACGCGCGCGCTCACATTCTCTCAGTTCGAAAGAGAATTCTAGAACTTCATCCACGTTCTCTGCGCTAAATAATACATTACAAGCTAAAGTAGCTACAACAATTGTAATAACTAAGACGAGCAACATATTTTTTGAATTGAGCTCGTACAACGAACCAGTAAAACAAGTGAAAAAGCTGCTAATGAAGCTCCACGTGTCCTGTCACTTGGTCGCTGTCGGAACTGGATTCAGTCAATACATTTCAACCATGGACACTCGCATGATGAGGCCGATGTGCTGCCAAAACTCCTATATTAGTTTGATTAATCTGTAATTGGCTGGCAACTTATTATTGCTCAAAGAGAAACAGACCCGTCAAGCTGGCAGATGACACGTTTGCTGACGTTAACACAGAAACTGTCAGTGTAACAGTAGTACTAGACAATCATGAACACGCAACTGGATACTTCTGGTGGAACTAAATAAAACGGGCCTATTCTAGACTAGCTACACGGCTAAAAATACAAAACACCATGATTGTCCATATTAGTGTTGCTACCTTTAGCCACATATCATACGATAAGGCAGAACTGCAAGGACTAAAACGCTCTTTAGTGAGAAAGTTTTGACTGCATGGCCATTAGCACGCTACCTTGACGTCTTCCTCCTCGTCCTCGCCTTCCCATCTATCCAGCTGCCCGGCGCCACTTCTGATCGGCTCACTCGGCTCGAAGTTCTCAACGTCTTTGGAAAAACAAAATAATGTCGTGGTTAAGACAGTGACCGACACCCTGTCATACACTTAGCTCTAAATATGGAAGTAATCCTTACCCCAGTCGTCGGAATCCGCCATCTTGGCTAAGTGTGAGTTAGTTAAAGTAGTAGCCGAGAGAAAGCATGTGCTGCTCTGATCAACGCTCTTCTGTCTTCATGCTGACGGGATACCGGAGGACTGGAGACCGCGTGCCGCTGGCTACAACGCCCCCGTGTGGCGCACAAGAGGACGAGTCATTACTGTTGCGCAAGTCTGATGCGTCAGGCCATAAACTGAGTCATAATTATAATTGTATTAATTATGATAATAGTACATTATTAGTAGTAGTACATTTGTACAATTATTATTATACTTAATTGTTGTAGTTTTATAATTAGAAGTCCCCTTATGTCTCTTGTAATACTTTATTTCACCGACGTGAATAAATACATAGATACACAAACACTCTCAAAGACTCTCTCCTGTCCCACCCACTTTTTAAGACATAAGTTACGCCACTGCTTTATTTCCAAGGATATATGCACTGGTTTATGCACAACAATACAAAATTAAAATACAGTCTGACAACAGGCAGCACGCAATATTATGACAAATAGGTACAGTTTCATAAGTAGCCAAATTAAAAACATGAGTGAGTTGTTTACAAATGAAAGAAAAAGGAAACTTCACAATCAAGTTTTTACTTTAAGTTAATACAACCCCTTCTGATATTTTTCCAGAATTTCAATGTATGAAGGCTGTTATAGCAGTTAATAAATAAATAAATGATACTAATAAAAACAGGACAAGAATTTGAACATAAAGCACAAGTCAAACCAAATCATTTTAGGCAATTACATACCTAGGTTGATACATTATTATCCAAGCAAGCAAATATTCAAAAACAATCAAACAAAATCACATTTTCACTGACCAACTATAATAAAGTGCTGAAAGAAATATTTATAGTTATTATAGAAATAGTTATTGTTCTTGTATTTCTCATAAGTCTTATAAATAAAGTAATACAGTTACATCACATTGCACATATTTGGAAAGAAAAGTTCGATTCAGTATAGCAGCAATTGAGCAGCAACAGACCTAACTCATCCCAGAGAAAACAGCAGCATTATCAGGACGCTGGAGAGGTAGAAAAAAGGACTGGGGTGCATTGCAACTCCCAGTGACATGCCTGAAATGATACACAAAAATAACTGTGAGACAGAATAAAGAACGTTTAACAACCCAAAATGTCCAAATATCAATCATTCATTCAGGTTTGAGATTGATCACACATTTAACTTTTTTATATTAATGTATAATATAACAGTTTTTCCTTCTCCCTCGGTTTTTCACAGCAGGAGTGAAAGTACCTCTGAAATCAACAGGTTTGTCCTCCCAGGGGTTGAGCACCATGGACAGGGCCGTCTGCTGTACTGTAGACAGAGCGGAGCGCTGGGCCTCAGTCACAGCAACGGCCTGATCATAGGTGAACATACGAATCTGTGCCTGGTTAAACACTACCTGTGAGGAGAGAAAGCAGATACACCAGGTAATAAAGATCCTAGAATGACTTCAAAATACTTTTAATTAAAAAAAACAGAAGACATCAAAAGAGTGTTTTGAGATCTTGAAATTGAGGTAAGAAATGAAAGAAATTAACAGTTTGTTTGATTTGTATCATTTGTTGTCAAATCGGTGACAGGAATTAGAAAAGATATTCCTCCTTGCCGTGTCAATAATAGTTATGAATACAATCAAATAGCCACATACATTCATCATACATCATTCATTTTAGTTCAAGGCACTAAAGAGGCTAGAGAAAAAAAAGATACTAACTGCAAATTTGCCCGCTGGGATGAGAGAGATGGCAAGTGGTGTGATTCCTTCAATTTGTTCCCTCACCAAAGCAGACATGGCTATGTCAGGTAGTCCCGCTACAGAAAGGGGAAAAATGCACAAAAACACCACGTATAGACTAAAAAACATCAATTACCACAACTATGAACCAAAACTAGCAAATCAAGTTCTTTAAGCTACTAATGCTAATAAACAATTCTCTATGATAAACTATATCTGTTAATAGACTCTTTTTATCCAAAGTGACACAAAGTACATTTATTACAGGGACAATTCCAACTTTGGGTTAAGTGCCTTGCTCAAGGTCCCAATGGGGATTTCTGTGGGAATCAATCCACCAACTTTCCGATTACAAGTTCTGAGCTGTACCTGCAATCGCTCCGATCTCAATGAAGACCTCTGATCCCCAGAAGCTGACCTGTCCAAATGCCAAGCTATGACTGAGCAGCCCTGTCAATGCCTGCAGCTGCTCCTCAGAGCAAGACAAATTCAAACGGCCAAGCCACAAAACTGCTTTACTGGAATGAAAACAACAACACATTTTACATTAAGCACAAGAGTACATTTAATTGAAGGAAACATACATGCAACAAATCTTTAGATAATTCAGATAATTGTGATTTTTTTTTTTTTAGATAATTCAACCTGAACTCCACTGGATTCAGGTTGCGCATGATTGGTGCATCAATGCCACACACAATGTGCCCCAATGCCACAAAAGTGCTGGAGTCTAACTGGCTAGGCGTCTTTCTGGTTGAGTTCAGAACGGTGGAGAATAGTAATTTCAGCTGCAATTGCAAACAGAGGTCATTTACAATATGTACATTCAACCATTCAAAATGGGATTAGTAAGATTTTTACTAACATGTAGTAAGACATCGTTACAAAAAAAACTTTTTCAAATAAATGCTGTTTTTTTTTTAAATTTTCTTTTCATAAAAAAATATTAAGCAGCAACAGTTTTCTACATTGATAATAATAAATATTTCTTAAGAACCAATGTCAGCATATTAAAATGAAGGAACATGTGACACTGAAGACTGGAGTAATGGCTGCAGTACATTTCAGCTTTGCCATCACAAGAATATATTACATTTTAAAATACAGAAAACAATTATTTTAAATTGTAATCATATATCAAAATATTTTTTGTTGTTTTTGCTGTAATTTTGATCAAATAAATGCAGCCTTGGTGAGCAGTAGAGACTTATTTCAAAACATTAAAAAAATCATACCAATCCCAATGATTGAACGTTAATGTGCATTAAAATGTATAATAAATAAAGAAATGAATAAAAACAGTATTCTCAAGTCAAAATCAATCAGTGCATTTTCTTTCATTAGTGGTATACTGTGTTTTTCAAATCACAATTTTACCAGCCATTCCAGCTCACTTTTACTTATGTTCATCAACATTTTACCTGTCTGCTGGTCCATGTGTTGAGAGCCCCCATAGCTGAAATTGACTGAATTTCAGAGAGTCTAAGAGAGGCCAATTCTTCAAGTGTGAGTTGAGTGGCAATGCGACCCAACTGAGAGATCACAGAAGAGTTAAAAGAGGAAGGCATCCCATACACCTACACACAGACAAAAAAATCGACCACTATTTATAATGCCGCAGATATTCACTGAATATCACCAACATATTATGTTGGAGAAATGGAGCAATTCAGGCACCTCTTTGGTCTTTGTAAGGAGCGTTAACAGCTCGTATGCCCTGAAAAACGGATCCTGGCCAATGAGCTCCAAGCACCTCCGAAATGCAGCTTGTGGCATGTTTCTAAGGCTGTCAATAGTCCAGGCAGCAGGTTGTGTCCCATGCAGGCTCTCACAAGAGGGGATCAGTCCAGTATCTAAGACACAGAGATGGAGAGATGAAATGAAAAGGGTTGAGTGGTCAAAAGTGTGAAGTGACAGCCATACTACTGTATTATATTCCTTCACAATCTGTTATCTATTTAAAGTGAACAGAATGATTTAAACAGATGACATTCTGTCAAGGCAGAGAATTGTACTTACAAGGGGCACGTCCAATTCTGAGGAAGCCGAGGAAGAATTGAAGCACAAACTGCTGCTTTTCAAACAGCTCTGAGGGTTTCTGACACAGAGAGCCAAACTCTCCTCTCTCCCACTCCTGCTGACTCAGGAACAGCCTCTCAATGCGCTCTAAGCTCATCAAACCCTGAAGACACATGCACACATGTAGACGGGTCAAAAAAGTGATCGAAAATACTTGGTCAGTTGGTCATGAGGTACAATACGTGTGTTCAGTTGACACGTAGCTGTGTCAGACACAAAGAAATATCTGGTCACTCACTAAGGGGATGAGCTGAATAGTGTCCTTCGGAAGAAAAAACAAGAAGCGGTCCACTTGGTTCAGAGTCTCTGATGTCCATTTTTTTACAGGGCTATGCGGAGAAAACAGTTAACTTGTTGGGTTTGATGCAAGCTTTATTTTCCAGTGATTTAATAGGAACTAGAAAATGAAGTTTTAGCTGTCCATACCCAAATGTCCACTGTTCCTCTAGCATCTTTGCCACCTGGTCTCTTTTATTGGCATTGTAGCAGAATCCTTGTAGGAACTCCAGACTATCAACAAAAAAGCTCCTATCCAATTTAAAAAACATTTCATCTGTCACAAATGTAGCCATGACGCCTAGCGAACGAAACTCCTCTTCAGTGTACAGGCCAGTGTACATATCCTGATGAGAAAATCAAAGAAATAGTGGTTGGAGATTCACAGAGGTTACTAAACCAACTGGTCAATTTGACATTAAAGCTCTTTTAAAATGTGCAGGTTAAACTAAATTTACATAGAATCAGGGTTGTTAACCCTGTCAAAATCATTCACTGGATTGATCCACAACAAAAGTATGTGCATGACCTCTAGACAGTAAAATGATATTCTTTACCAGTCTTTGAACCATCTTGTCCACCAGGACAGCTTGTTTGGTGCTGGGAAGCAGTAGGAAGTAATATGGGTCCTGTATTATAATTTTCTTCAGGGAATGCATCTTATCTGGTGGAAATTTCTTAATGGTGCTCAGCCTTTAGACAACAACATGAAATTCAACAAGTGAAGACATAATTTTATACACATGTAAATGTATTTTGATTGAATTTAATTTTGACTCACGGAAGTGACAGAGCAATCTGAGAACCCAAATCTCCAAGTAACTCTGAGAAGAAGTCAAACCTATACAGTTCCTCAAATACACACTTTTTCTGTAGTACAGAAAAGAAAAGAAACTTCTGTGAAGAGAGTGGTTTGTGCAACACTCGATCCATTATTCAAGACATCTGTACTCAATTTACAGGTAGGCCTACACACAATTTTATAGATTGAGTGAACTAGGAGTAAGATTGACCTTAGTGAGATTTTGACTGAATAAAGAAGAAAATAAACTAAACTGGAAATCTGTAACATTTAGGTCCTGGATTTGAATGTAGGTTTACTAGATACCAGTGACGGGTGGAGTGGCACAGGCTGCTCTCTCAGAAATGTCATAATGTCACGTAGAGGAGATAGAGATGCCAGTTTCTGGAACAATCTTCTAAGGTCTGTGCAACTCACTCCCGTAGCCAGAGTCCCCAGAGATCTGTCATGTCAGAGAAAGAAAAACATGATCATACTTAAGTACTTCACTGAGCAGTGTCATGATTCATTTTGTAGACCTTATTTATAATCATAAAATGAACTCACAAATCCCTAAAGGCCAAACTTACAGAAATTCTTGTAGTGAGAGGCTTGGGTGAGAGACGACAGCCTCTTTAAAGAGAACTTTAGCCTGTTGAATGAAAAAACAATACAAGGATGCTATTGGAACGATCAAGGATTTGAGATTTTAGAATAGCTTTTAACTGTGGACAATTCATAGTATAGAAAAAATACTATGGAAGTAAATGGCTACCAGCAAATGGTTACCAACATTCTTCAAAATAGCTTCTTTTGTGTTTAACAGAAGAATAAAATCCATTCAGGTTTGAAACAACATGAGGATGAGTAAATGATGACAAAAAAAAATCTATTTTGGGTGACCTATCCCTTTAAGAAATGTACCTATAAGTCAGGGGCACAATTACTCTAACTTGTTAAATATTTAATCATACATTAACAGTGAAATCAGTGACTTCTTGTCTCTGTAAGCTTATCTATAACAGGAAAGGGGGATTACAAAACACTTTCATGCTTAATGTCCCAGAAAAAGGGAAAGACAGTACCAGAGCAACTTAGGTTGGTTTTCATCTTATTTTATCCTAGTTAACACGAAATACACTGTCTAGGGTACTACATCAGAGGTTAGAGAATCAAAGAAGCTTTATTGTGCTCCATTATCAATAATTAAACCAGCAATTAGACACTGTGGTATTATACAGATCTCTGTGGTAATAGGGAGTGTCATGATGGAAAACACTCTTGTTATGACCTCTTGCTCAAACACACACCTTTCGTCAGACTATGTGAGAAAGAATATATTTTGCCCATCAGATCTTAACCAGATTTGCAGAAATACCCATGCTTGAAAGGCAGCATATGAATAGTGTTAAGTTTCACATAAGGTTATGTTTTAGGTTTTGGTTCTGCGCTAATGAAATGCTACATGGTCTTTGCACTGTAAGAACAGATATATACAAAAAACCATTCTAAAACAGATATAAACAAAAAACATTTTTTTATTGTTGCAAAAGATTTCTATTTCAAATAAATTCTGTTCTTTGGAACTTTGTTCATAAAAGAATCCTGAAATAATCTGTCCCAATTTTGACAAAATATTAAGCAGCAACATTGATAATAATAAGAAATGTTAGTTCAACACAAATCAGCATATGTGACCATGGAGCACAAAACCAGTCATAAGTCGCACGGGTAAATTTTGTAGCAACAGCCAACAATACATTGTATGGGTCAAAATTTTAAATAAAATATTAAATAAAGATCATGTTCCATGAAGATATATTGTAAATTTCCTACCATAAATATATCAAAATATAATTTTTGATTAGTAATATGCATTGCTAAGAACTTCATTTGAACAACTTTAAAGGCGATTTTCTCAGTATTTTGATTTTATGCACCCTCAGATTCCAGATTTTCAAATAGCTTAAAATATATATCAAAAGAAAACAGTTAACAATTTTAACAAAACATTGCAACATAAATTGTAAACTAGTTTTACTGTATTTCACAGCCTTCATGAGATAGTTTTTTTTTTTTAAATATTGAAAGATCATATTGACCCCAATCTTATGAATCTTAGTCTAAATAAATATGTATCACAATTCACAATTCAGTAAGCAAATAAATGTAAGAAAAAAAAACCTTTAATAACTCAGTAGGCAAATATTATAATGACATCATCACTGCCATCAGTCAGAGGGACGCTGTTAACAAAATACTAATTAAAAAAAATACATTTAAACCTAAAATTGACAAGCACTGTAATTTTACTGTAATTGTGGTTGATAAATGAAGTGTGTATTACTGGACTAGAACATACCTGCTGTGTGTTCCAGAGGCGAGTGTGTACAGCAGTGTCTCTGATCAGCAGCAGAGGGACTTGGGGAATCACACTGAGGAGTGGAGTGCTAGAGAGCAAAGGTTTGACTTTATCCATCCACTGGGACACAGAACTAGAACCCTGAAAGCATGGAAGATGAAATTCACTGTATTTGTGCTAATATGGTAAATTTTATATATATATATATATATATATATATATATATATATATATATATATAATATCCTCTCACAAATATATATATATATATATAACTTATATATATATTTAACTCAAAGCGATATTAAAAAAAACTAGAAATTATTCCACAACAATGATACAACAATGGAGCACATTTGATTTACATTTGGTTATGAATATCCATTCTGGTGTTAATACTTGAAGCTCTTTTAGTAATGGATTTATTTACAGCTGTTTCCCTTAACTAATACTCCAATATGAGATGTTTGTGTTCAGAGGCCTAAAGGGAAAAGTGATTTTCTTACCCAGAGTTTGGAGATGATAGTGCTGACCTGTGGAGGGGTGAGCCCAGGTGTCTGAAGGCTCATAGCAGGTAACGCTTCTAGCAGAACATCAGTTGGTAAAGTCCATAGAGTCTCCATCTTTACTCCACTCACAAGAGATCCCAGCATAGACAAATGCTCAGAGCCAGGTAGAGCCAACTGAGAGGGAGCACAAACAAACATAATACCTATAATATTTCCAAAAGATGATATTCAGTATCATTCAAACAACATTCAGTATCATTGAGAATTTACCATAACAAACTGGGGTCTGGGACCACAAATTTGAGAAAAAATATTTTTTTTTAAAAAAACATATATATATATATATATATATATAGCAAACTGTTTTTTTAAATCTATATTTTAAGTTTTATATATACATATATGTGTGTGTGTGTGTGTGTATGAATATTATTAAAATGATATAATAATATTATACTTTAATAACCTTTTATTGAAAAAAGCCTTTACATTATCACAAGTGAAAGTAAAGAATAGTATATTGTTAAAAAACATTTAAAATAAATGCTGTTCTTTTGAACATTCATCAAAGAAAAAAAATGTATTACAGTTTCCACAAAAAATATTTGGCATATAAAATTTAGCAAGTGTCAACATTGATACTAAAAAGAAATGTATAGCATACAATCAGTATATTAAAATGATTTCTGAACGATCTTGTAACACTGAAGACTGGACTAATGGCTGCTGAAAATTCAGCTTTGCCATCACAGGAATATATTACAGTTTAATATTCAAATAGAAATAAAAAATATTCAAAATACTCGAATTGTAATAATATTTCACAGTCAAAATATTTTTACTAAAAAAAAAAATTAAAAATTAGCAAGCCCAAACATTTGAACGGTAATGTGAATATATACATACAGTGGGTACGGAAAGTATTCAGACCCCCTTAAATTTTTCACTCTTTGTTATATTGCAGCCATTTGCTAAAATCATTTAAGTTAATTTTTTTCCTCATTAATGTACACACAGCACCCCATATTGACAGAAAAACACAGAATTGTTGACATTTTTGCAGATTTATTAAAAAAGAAAAACTGAAATATCACATGGTCCTAAGTATTCAGACCCTTTGCTGTGACACTCATATATTTAACTCAGGTGCTGTCCATTTCTTCTGATCATCCTTGAGATGGTTCTACACCTTCATTTGAGTCCAGCTGTGTTTGATTATACTGATTGGACTTGATTAGGAAAGCCACACATCTGTCTATATAAGACCTACCCACTGTAGCTGCCTTAATAATATAGGAAGTGGGTCTATCATAAAGGAAATATCACCATTTGGGGGTCCTCTGCATCAAAAATGTTTGAAAACCCCTTACATAAAGAATTTAACTAGTCTTAACTTAAATAATTAACGTGTGCCATAAGTAGACTATATTGCAAAAACAGATATTTCCTTTAGGTGTCTCATTGACACCACGCATGTGAAAGAGTGCCAGCTCACTAGTGACAACCTATCTGACCTACATCACAATGTTCCCTTAAACCTTAGACACAAAATACAAAGGGCCGCTTGACAACTTCCTTGTGCCTGGTGCAATCCTATACCTTGAGGAACTGCCAAATCACATGGATCATAGGAGTAAATGTTACATGCACTTTCAAACACGCAACATAAATTTGTAAAGAGTAACTGATGGGTGAGTGTGTGTAAGGCCAATGCAATTGTCCTTGAAATACCCCAGAGTTGATTACGCTGAGTTGTGGGCCAGCTGGCTGTGCAAAAGTGCTGACATCTCAAACGCAGACACAAACACACACACACACGCACGCACACACAGGTTCACAAGAGACATTGGCCATCTTTTCAAACATTTAAGAAAGAAAAAAATTAAGAAAGAACAGCTTTTCTCAACTCTGACAGAAAAGATATACTTACACTAAAATTGGCTGAGATCTTGTCGATGATAACACGTGCCTTTATGGAAAAAAATTATACTGATTAATAGGCAGTGAATAAGGCAGTACATCATAAAGCAATGAAACAAGATGATGAATAAATATTTTGATTGATAAAGTCTCTTATGTTCATTTATATGGGTATTAGGAAGGTTTTTTTATTTAATTAAAACACTTTATCTGACTTTTATAAGGACATTCCCCCTTTCTACATATAGTAAAATCATTCTACTGACATCTGAAGCTTTCTGTTTTTACACTGTGCTCCCCCATCCACTGCCTTCCTTATGTTTTGGGTGGACATTGAGATGGATATGCAGAATTCATGTTTGGTCATGCAGAAATGATTAAAAGGGTTGAGCAGTGACACAATCCTCTACCTATATCAGATACCATGGCTCCTCTGACAGCAGTCTTCCATCTGTTGTAAAGCCCTCAAGACTAAACCCACACTGCCTGCTTGTAACCTTTGACCTCTACTCAATTTCTCACCCACTAGGGTCTACTCGGTGTCCAAAATTAACCCACCAAATGCAAAATGCAAGTAAAAATGGTCTTAGGCAAGCAAATAAAACCATACTATAGGCTATCTGGCTGGTAGCATTATTAGAAGTGTAACATTACAAGGTGTAGGTCAAACTGTAAGATATCTTACCGTCTGAACCTTGCTGATGTAACATGCGAGATTCAAATCAAATGTGAAACAATGTTGAATATTTCTCACACTATTCTACCAAAATTAAAATATAAAAAAGAAAAATTAAGATTTTGTTGACAGTTGTTGACAATTTTGTGTATGATACTATAAATGTTTCTCATATTCATCTTAATGTATACCTTTATTTTAGTTTTTCTTATTTTTATTGTATTTTATTAATAATATTTCTTTTTGCAACTATAGTTTTTTCCCATATATTTTTTTTGGAAAACACTTTGAATTACCACCATGTATGAAATAAGGTGCTATATAAATAAATTGCCTTGCCTATGACTGACCTGTCTGTGATGTTTTGTCATAAAATGCTAGGGAAAATCTCACTGTCATAGGAACAGATATACATTTTTAAAACAAATAATGCAAAATTGTATCATGACTGGTAATAAATATTTATGCCTGTACATTTTGCTAAATTATTTGCCTTGTGTGGCAAATGTATGCAGATGTGGCAAAAATGGTGTGTACCTGTGCAGGGGTGAAAGGCACAGAGGCGAGGGTGCTGAGAGCAGGCAAGAGCTGGGCTGAGGTCAGCTGCTGCAGGACACTGGATCCCAGCAGGGGCAGAAAAGGGCCAAGCTCAGAGACTCTCTGAGGAGTGAGACTGGAGGGAGACTGCAGGTCAGACGATTTCAAGACCAAGCTGGATATCTGGACACAAAAGAAAAGAAACCACAAACCAGAGGCTATTTTATATGTACCACTACTGTTATTTACGTTTTTTTAAAGAAGATGGTGAATATAAATGACAGCGATAAATGAGACAATTGATCTGAAACATGTTTACTGACCATATTGCTAGGAACACTAAAACCCTGAATTGCACATGTCCTAATGTTGTCCTGGATCACAGAGAAGGCTTCCGTTCCTGCATATGCCATCAGCTGGCTGGGGTGAGCCAGACAGGACAGATTACCTAACCTGGAGGGGTGTGAGAGGAAACAATTTATTTATTTTATTTTTTTGCTTTTTACATGTCCCAAAAAAAATAAATAAATAAAAAATCAAGAAACTGTATTGATTTCGTCTTAATGGAGTAAAACATTGTATTTAGCTAACCTCCTGAACTCATCAACAGTGAGATTCCGGAAGGTACCAATAAGACTCTGAGCAATGAACTGCTGCTTAAGTGGACTCAACGTATTACTCATCAGGACATCCAAACCATTCAGCAGCTAAGAAAACACAACACAGGACCATGAGAACAAGAGTATGTCATAAGTGATCATTTAACATCAACACGTAATTTTTCATTTATCTTAAATGGTCATTTTAAAATAGAATGACTGCACTGTAAAAACAGATTTTCTAAGTTGTAATTAAAACAAAAATTATGTAAAAGTACATTTGACAAGAAAATACTATTTCAGTCTTTCTACTTCAAAATTATTTCTTATTTTATTGCTTTATTTGTGAAATTTACTAGCTATTTCTGAGTGCTTCAAGGTAAATCCTATACACAAATTTATTCTGGTGTATGAAATATGAACCATTCTATATATTTCATATTAAATTTGTGAATTCTGAAATGTCCTCTTTATATGAACAGCAGTGAAGAACTTTTCATTATGGTGTTAGCACCACAGTCCACTACACAGCCATTCTTAATTCATGTGTTTCTGTGTTTATTTATTGAAAACAGACTACAAGGGCATGTCTGTTACAATGAACCTGTGGCAAGCACTGGCATTTCCCCCAGATGAGCTGCCTGAGGGTTAACCGGAGCCAGATGGGTTCAGGTATCTTTGTGAGGTGTTGGGGCTGTTACCTGAGCAGGTGAGAGGTACTGGAAGCTCTGGAAGGGCAGATAGGCGATCAGGTTACCAATGTCTCTGATAACGGATAAATTGCCGGCTGTCATGTTAGGCAAGCTCATGGACTGACTACACCATCGACCAAATGCTTGCTGCTGCTCCAGGGAAAGGTTTTTGATGCTGACGTTAATTATGCTTAACCTGGGAAAAAGTAGGGGAGTGGAGATGTTTTAAATCATTTGACTTTTGTGTAAAAACCTTATATATTTTATTATTGTTGTTATTGTTAACAAAATGAATTACAAATAAATTTAAATGGAAATAAAGCTGAAATATAAATATTGGATTAAAAAAAAAAACTTCCCAATTTAGAACTGTTGCCTAGGAAACTAAGTGATATAAATATGTTGAATTTTAAGTACAAATAAATTAAAGCTAAATAGAAATATCTAAAAATGACAAAACTAAACAAGCTAAAACAAAACTTTAACAAAAATTGAAAATAAAAATGCTAATTCAAAATATTAAAAATAAACAATACAACAGAATATAAATCATTTTTTAATTAATTATAAATTAATTGTAGTATAATTTAGTAGTATAAATTAATTGTAGTATAAATTTTCCCACTTAGGATTCACTTTTCATGAAGTTTGCAATTCAAATCAGCCATAATCATCATAAACGAGAATAAAATGAAGTTGAAATAACAGTAATAATATAAATAATAAACAAGAAGTGAATGGTGTGATTAATAGATGGTTCTTTTTAAGCTCAGGTATATATGTGTGTGTCACTCACGCATTGATATTATTTTGTAGCGGCATTGACAAGATGTCTGAAGGTGTAGCTAGAGCCAACAAAAGACCCATGTCAGAAAACAGGCTAATATCCTTGGGCAGGTGTATTTGGAAGAGCACAGACACCATGGTGTGCAGGTAATCATCTGTTAGCTTCAAAAAAGAAAAAGAAAAAACTGTAAATTACATCAATGCATTTATCCTGATTGTTTGTTCCTTTTTTGTTTATTTTTAAATATATAATGACACAATGATGAGATGGTCTACCTGCAAAGTGGCATAGTTCCTGTTATAGTACAGCAGAATCTCCCTCACGATTATGCTGTCTGCTGCACTGAGCACTGATCTCAGATGAGATAGAGGAATACGGAAATACTCCTGCAAAAGCAATAATGTGTAATTCAAGCTGTTACTCACTGATTTCAGCAAACAAAAGCAGATATTCTGTATGAATGATAATGTGGATTGACAAAGCAAAACATGAATTTGACTCAAACACTTTTAAGTGTTATTTTTAGCAGCTCAAAGCTAAAAATGTAAAACATGCGAATGAAGTTGTGAATCCAACCTTGATCAAGAAAAAGTTAGTGGGCACATTTCTTCCTGTTTGCATCAGACTGGTCAGAACTTTCTGAAATACACATATGCAAAGTTTCAACCAGAAATGCAGTAGGAACAACAACAACATACATTAGGAATTTGTATCACAGTACTAATGTAGAGACAAATCAAATGACTCAAGAGTTAATATTACATGCTAAGGAAGAGATTTAGATTATCCGGTGTCAGGTCTAACACCTTATACCTCATGTTGATGAGCTAGATCATGGGTCAATTACAAAATAGTGGTGAACACGGTAAAGGATATGCTTAATTAATAATCAGAAAAACCAGAAGAACTTCCAGAACTAGTTCACAGTGTCTTTTTTGGGAAACAGTGGTCTAATGAAAACAATGATATGCCCTATTCTTAATATTAATTACTTGGGTTTGTAGCGATTTAATAATAATACCAACCCCAAAGCACTGCAAAAGCACACGCTTGTTGTCAAAGTTGGTTTCATTGTCCATGTAGGCGACAACTGAGTCCAACACACTAAGCCGAATATTCTCTGTCATCCTTAGAGAGGTCATTTGGCTTTCTTCTAGAGCCAACAGCAGGACAACCCACAGGCTGGTGGCCTGCTTGACCACCGATGCCACCTGTGTAGTCATGAGATTCTCCAAGCGAGGTTGGAGGATCTTTATCCCACAGCGCAACAGCACCCGAAGACCCTGGACTTGACTGGCACCTGGTTGGCAGGCAGCGCTGAAGTCTGTGCTGCATGTCCAGTTTAGCCTTTTAGCTAACTCCATAGTTAAACATGGCTGGGGAGTTGTTTCATTGCTCCCACTGACGGTGGTGGTTTGGGGAGCTGTGTATGTGGCACAGAGAGTGCCAACCCAGAGGCTGGAGGCCTCCTGAGTGATGTGGGTCAGCATGGAAGAGTCAGCACAGACGAAGGAGATAAAGTTGGCCTGGTCATAGTCCCAGCAAAGAGTGAGGAGAGCAGCGTCCGGGAGCACCAAAGCCCAACTGGAGTACTGACACTGCTCAGCTGGTCGGCCAAGAGCAGTCAGGTTTGAGCATTGCTCCAATAACCAGGTGTTGTCTAAATTGGCCAGCAAATTCTGGAAAACTGTAACATTGGCACATACATTCCGAGTGAAGTTCTCAGTGTCAAGATCTGCACAGAGAGCAATGTCAGTCATGTCTACAATAGTAGGCTGGCTCCAATCTGAATAGACGCAAACCTGCTCCAACACACTTGTGGTGTCATTATTAGAGCACTCTCTAATCAGCCACTGGTTGTCAGCATGAAGGGACAATTTGTCATACAAGGGTATGTTGCAGCAGACGTTCTGACGGAAGCCAATCTGGTCGTACTGCCAGCATAGAGCGACCACAGACGGATCCACAGACATGTTAGTCCATTTGCTATAGTTACACCAAACTTCAATGCTCAGCAGCGGTGGGCTAGTAGGCGGATTCCTGATAGAGTAGTAGCAATATTGCTCTACCCAAGCATTTGCGCTGTTCTGCACAAGTAGAGTGACGAACTTGTGGTCAACACACACCTCATTAATGAACCGAACCTCATCATTTTGGATACATATAGAGATTTGTTCAGGGCTGATTGCTCGCACGTTCTTCCATTCAGAGTATTTGCAAGACTCATCCACAAGGGTGTTAATGTCAATTTGTGGAGGAGGTTCAGAGCAATTGGGCTTCAGCCAGTTGTTTTCATCACTGGAGAACACAACCATAAAGAAGGCCATACTGTCACACAAAAAAAACTGAAATCTCTCCATGTCATTATACCAGCAGAACGTCACTATTGATGGGTCGATGGTTTCAGCAGTCCATATGTTATATGAGCAATACAGGTTCACTATGTATGAGTCTGATGTGTTTGCACAGAATTCCCAAACCCAAGCATTATTAGGATTTCTGACCAACACTTGCATAACTTCAGCGTTGTTACACACAGCAAGGATGAACGCCGCACGATCATTTTCACTGCACATTGAGACCAAAGCTGGGTCTGTAGCACCATCAATAGTCCAGTTCTGGTAGTCGCAGAGGAGTTCGCTGAGGCTGAGAGTGGACCGTGCACTACGACTTGATTGTGCGGTGCCAGGATCACTGCAGGGCTCAATAAGAGGTAAGATGCCATTCTTGACCATGTGACACATGTTCCTCCATACTTTTGTCACTTCGGTTTGAGAGAGTGTGCTGAGTGCTTGACACATCTGATAAAGGACATACGATTCCTTAGATGTTGCTCCTAAAATTGCTGCACAAAGGGTTTCATTGAGTTGGTTCAGGTTTTGTTGTTCGCAGGTGAGAATAGACGGGGGAATGTCCACTAAGGATGTGCCAGTACGACCGAACTGGATGCTGTTTGTGGCCTGACATTCTGGACTTGGGAAACTGCAAGGAGTTTCAGGAGCCAAAAACATATCCAGAAGTGACTGTCCAAAAGACCAGCTCACATTATGATTCATGCCCCTAAATACAGAAAACAAGCGATAGAATGAATAGTGTCATCTTATAGTAAAATACAAATGGAAATTAATACTTTTATCATCAGAAAACAGTGAGATGATTTTTTTTTTGCTTTTTACTTTATATAAAGAATATTGATGCATCATCATAATATAATATATAATTCTTCTCCATATTTGTAACAGGAATATGGGCTTCCAGTGACATACCACATGATAAGCTGCTTGAGGTCACCTGTGCACAAAAGACAGAAGGAGACATTGATGGAGAATCACTTATTACACTGAAAAATGTATTCTAATATACGCAACAAAAAAACGTAACTTCATAAATAAATAAATATTGAAGAAACAAACATAACCTAAAGCTATGACACACCTTGTTGACACATCTCACTCTGGTCTAGGGTAGGGATCTCAATGCCAAACTGTAATCCAAGTTTTAGAAAATCCATTGGAGTTTGAAGTGCACTCAACATGATATCAGACATGAATGACATCACAGGTGGAAATGCCATGTCCATAAAACTATTCCATAAGGCTAAAACGTTGTCCGATAGCAGATAAAGTGGGAAGTCTGAGGACAAAACATTTGTCAACATCTCCTGAAGAGAGTTTAATTGAGCCATGGTGGGGTCTGCCATTCGCATATTAGATGTTGACATGCAAGCTTCAGCTTTAACAGAGGAGATCACAGAAAGTACTTGTTCATTCAATGCAGATGAAACGGTACTGGTTAAATCTGCTTGCCATCCACAGGGCTGTCTGTCCGCCAAAATGCAAATTAAAGCCTGAGGAAGAGTTTCAATGAAACTGTCAATCAGCGCGGGCTGGTATATAGAGAATAAACTGTTGAATATTGTCAAGTAAGTATCTAGGCTAGTGCTGTCAATTGCCATTCTCTCAAGGGGTGCTGACATTCTGCTCATTCTCTGATGGAGATTTGGTGAGGCCTCTTCTCTCTGTTCTTCTTTTGACAAGGATCTGATGTTCTCAATCAACACTTTGATGTTCCTCTCAAATTCATCCTCACTCCTGGAGCTCTTTTCACTCTGTCTGATGATGGTCTTGGGTGACGAGGGTTTTGTGGAGTCACCACATGCAATCCCTTTGAAGAAGAGGTAAAAAAATGGTCTTACTGCCTGCGTGTTAATGCATTAATATCGCTGGTGAAACAAACGGACACTAGGTATTCATAAATTAAAGGGGTCATATCATGTTGCTAAAAAGAACATTATTTTGTGTATTTGATGTAATGAAATGTGTTTATGCGGTTTAAGGTTCAAAAAACACATTATTTTCCACATACTGTACATTATTGTTTCTCCTCTATGCCCTGCCTCTTCGATATTTACAAAGCTCATCGGTCTGAAAAGCGAGGTGTGCTCTGATTGGCCAACCTCCAGTGCATTGTGTTTGGCCGAATACCTCAAGCGTTTGATAGAAATGTTACGCCCCTTACCATATTGTGATGCCCTGTCCAGCAGGAGCGACGAGACAAAAACATTAAAATCCATTATAAACGAGGCATTTGTTGCATCCAGTGGGGACATAATTACGGATTATAATGACTTATACTGTCTTTTTACGCATTGCGTTGCATCGCACCGCGTAAACATAAAATCATGTCTGCATTTTTGATCGGAGATATGACAAACAACAAGTGCTACTCTACACTGCTCAAAACTCGCGTTTGAATCGTCAGTGGCAAATTCTTTAAATATAAAAAATTTACTTACAGTCTGTGAGTCAGAACAGCCGGCATTGTAGTCTACTCTACCAGGATCAGGAAGTCCTCCATAAAATGCGCTGGACACATCTGAATTGAGTTAAGGGCGGTGAATTAATTGAGTGGAGGGCGGTGGCCTAGAGTGAGCGGAGGCCAGCTTGAGTGAGCGGCGGCAGGCGAGCTTGAGTAAGCGGAGGCGGGCGGGCTTGAGAACGGCGCGCCCGGCAGATTCGATGAAGGAGTGTCCGGCGGGCTTGCGGCAACCACATGTGACGACCCCGGGCTGGACTCCGCTTCGTCCACGGTGAAAGCCGATCCGGCGATCCACAGCGCGAAGTTGATGTATTTCCTCAGCGACCAGCAAGGATCAGCTCCAGGCATGACGAAGCAGATATCGTCCTCTTTTGGAAGGCCAAACAAAGTAGTTTCGCTTTCACAACGAAATACACAGCACCTTCACGACATGGCGGCAACAATACTACAGCGAGAATAAAAGTTACGCCTTCTTTCTTTGCGTGAACATTTGGGCGGCATTATGCAAATCTTCCCACATCGTGATGTAGATATGTGGGGGCATGTTAGAACAAGCCGTTTTAGGTAGGCGTGGTTGACTCTTAACTTTTATAAAGAATATCTCTTTAGATTTGAGACTTTAGTCTTTGCAACTTTACAGATCTTCTTTATGCACCAAGAGCTTGTAACACTCCAAAGAGAAAGGAAGAATTGAAATCGCATCATATGACCCCTTTAAGGGCATGCTGAAACTACACTTTTTTTATATATAATTTTAATATGGATAACATGTCAACTGTAATGTAAGAAAATCAAATGTTGGTTTTAATATATTATCTTCACTCTGACAATTTATAAAACATAAGTTCAACTGAAGAAGTCCGAGCTGACAGGCATTCTAAATTGTACAAGTGCAGATAAGGAAAGATTAAAAAAACTGTGAAAGAAAGAACGCTTACCTAAAATGATGCTGAGTATGAGCAACATCAAACTCCCTCCCTGGTGCATTTTTACTGAGGAAAATCCCGATGTCGTTGAGCCGGGTTGTTAATTTAACACGAGCATGACCACTGTCGGGAGAGACTTCATTTCTTTCGATTCCATAAGATACCTAACATAACATACTGTGCCATGTAATATAGCCTCTCTGTGTGGTGATTCCTGGATTTCGTCTCTGTTCCATCACGGCTGCCGTGTCACCGCAACTCAATCCTACATCAGTCGCCTAATTAAACCGCAGCAGAAAATAGGTGTGAAACCGAGGCCAAGAAACACACGGAACGGATTTGGGAGTGGAGACACCGACGAAAGTGCTGAAATATTAACAGGTCGTGTTGACTGTCAGCATCTCGGTCACAGTAATATACACCAGAGCAGCAACAGGTAGAAACAAACGTAAGCACAGGTGGGTGGGTGTAATATCATGGGCCCTCAGTGTCAGTTCTGCACGCGGTAAAACAGCACGAGCATATGCGAGTTTACAACACGCCTATAATTCAATTCAATTCAATTCAAGTTTATTTGTACAGCGCTTTTCATGATACAAATCATTGCAAAGCAACTTTACAGCAAATTAAGTTTCTACAATATTTAGTGGTAGTTTGTGACTGACTAGGGGCGAGACATGGGCTGATGTCGTCATCGTTTCAGAAAATATACGGATTCGCTGTCCACACAATGTACATATGGCAGAAATGTACGGAAAAATCAATTAAAGACGTAAAAAAACAGCCGATGAACACTATTAACAGCAATTATTATATGATGCAATAAAACTTATAGCAAAATGTGGTAGTTCTGTATGTTGTTTCAGGGTTGGTATCATCTGAGGTCCTCTGAGGGGTTGCATCATCTCTTCTCATGTGTTCTGGATCCAGACTGAAGCTTGTGCAAATCCTAGTGACATCCCGTGGCAAAAACAAAGAAACAAATAGAGACATAATTAGCGTAGCTGCTGTTCCAACCAAGCAAAATGTATTTGTTTAACCCAAACTAAAGACTAATAATGTGCATTTGATCAGATATAACTGCA
>NW_015505375.1:1523476-1563042 GCF_001515645.1 Sinocyclocheilus grahami
TTTTCCACGCAATTCTAAAAACTTCCAAGTTAGTTTTTCTCCATTTGCGCTCAAGACTACGAGTTTTTTTCTTGAGAGAATGGGTATTACTGTTGTACCATGGCGCAGTACGTTTTTCTCTAACCTTTTTCAATTTGATGGGGGCAACAACTTCTATATTAGAGAAGATAGTGCCTATGTTGCTAATCATTTCGTCTAGTTCAAAGCGATGATAGGTTAATTGTTTCATATGCAGGAGCGAATGCAGTGACTGAAAATGATTTTTTAGAGCAACCCTTTCAAAATGTTATAGTATGCTCTTAAAACTTTAAAACAGATCATCATAACTATCCAATCATTTAAAAATCCAATCTGTGGCTCATTTACATTGTACATTCTCATTTGAAAAGGAGTTATAAATATTAATTTGATTGGTTCCTGACTCCTGAAGGCAATCCATCATAAAACTTTTTGACCCACTTTTGCTGGAACCACTGTAGTTACAACCTATGGTAACTATTGTAACCATAATGCATTTACATTTATGCATTTGGCAGATGCTTTTATCCAAAATGACTTGAGTTCAAGGTACACATTTGCATTTTAATATAGACGTTTCCTTGATTGTTTTGGGCCTTGAAATCACAATTTTCTGGTTCCATGATTGAACTACTGAAACTCCTTGTATATACAAAACATAGTTTGAAACAATTTGATCTTAACTCCTTTTATATGAATTAACCTTAACCTGCTCTAACTCAAGTAACATTAAGGCTTTCAGTTCACTTCTGTGAGGTTGCATCAAATTGCATCAGCAAGATGCCATTTATGCTGACAGAGTCACACAAAACTGATACAAGTCATAATCATTTTCATAAAGTCTCCTTGATATTACACACCATTTGATGGTAAAATGAAGTAGCAGAAAAAGACATGAAATACAACCATCCATTCTCAAGTATCTTACATGTTTTTACATAAACTAACATTAAAATAAAAGGGCATGCAATTTTCCAAAGACTTCTTTTCCAATGTATGAACAATCTTAACACGTTTCAGGAAGTTACATTTAGACCTAGAATGTTTCCCCAATGCCGCTCAAGGACAATCGCAAGCCATATGGCTTTCGAAGATGGAGTAAAAAAAGAAAACAAACCTGAAACATTCATCTGCAAAAAAGCACCGATTAAAATCCCAACTCTCATATAACAGGCTGTTTACATGCGGAGAATGTTCATTGATTGTACCAACTACATACAAAGATACAGCAAGATGAAAAAAGAAAAAAAATTATGACAAGTTAGATCTGCATTAATACATTTGCAAATGAATACATTCTGAAAAATAGATAGGACATGCCTTTTGGAATACAAATAATCAAAAATACAAAAAGATTTTCCTTTAACTTTTTTTCATGAAGCTGCATGTTTTTAGTACAATATGCTTTGTACAAAATTAATGCACATTACAATGAACTGGTTGTACATATGAAACAAATCTCTGCATCATGTTTTACACTTAATACACTACTGCTCTTTGACAATCATACAAAATATTTTTCTTTGTAAGAAAGTGCCAGGGCTTAACGGTAGTTGCAACCCATCTCCCAACATCTCAGCTATCAGGATGCCATTCAGTTTAGCATCATTTGACTGTTTTGCATCAAAGTAGGGAGAAGGAATACTTGACACTAATAAAATGCTACTTAATATTTAACACTGTTCAAAATGTATATGTAACCATTGCTGAATCAGTCTATTCTATGAGAGAAATACTGTGCTTGTGGACTCCGTCAAACAGAGCAGGATCCTTGGATCACAAGTTCCCTTTTGTCCTTCCTCCTCTTTCAATTGGGAAGTACCAAAGGATATTTAGAAGTACACCTTGCAATTCATGTTTATAATCACAATTTTAAAAAGCATTTTAAAAACACTACATGGGAACCGCATACAAGGTTTTCTTTTCAAAAAATAATTCATAAAAAAAGTAGTTATGAAAATATTATCAGCAAAAAAAAATAAAAAAAATTACTATGACAGGGTCACAATCCAATATAGACAAATGATGTAATCAGCGATTGTCTATTACTAAGAATGGCCCATTTATCAGAAAACAGCACACTGTAAACACAAACAACATAAATGGCACCAGTGACATGAGCATTTACAAATAGGACAGAGAGCAGAAAAGGAGAGAAGGGAATACAACTAGCCTGGCCCTGCTTCACTCACCCTGAATGGCACTACTGTAGTTTCAACTCTTACTCTGTATTACTCAATTTGAAGTATCGCATATAACTGTGGAATTGAAAAAGGCGATTTAAGAAGAATGAGATGAAGAAAAAATAATTGTTTTTGCAGTATGATTTTACCTTACTCCCAGACTTTCATACACACTCGTGTCACACAATACCTCTTGACACGGCTACACCTCCCCCCTCCCCTGAAATAAAAGAAAAACCAGAACATCAGGCAGTCAGGTTTAAACCACAGCGATGAGACTGTTGTTATGCTGGTGCAAAAAACAGGGCTTTACCAGGCTTCAGCCCTCCATCTTATTTGCAGTTCAGTTAGAATAGATTAGCTCTGGGCAAATGCTACATTAACTCCAAAAGCTGACATGAAAATACTTCCATGTAATTAACACTAAAACATAAAGGTGACATCTCTTTAAATGACACCAGTAAAAAAAAAAAAAAAAAAAAAATCCACAGGCTAAATATGAAACAAGGAGCAAAACAGTATTTTAAAAAATTTGTAATAAAACAGTAGCTGATTAAAAAAAAAAGAAAGAAAAGATTTTGAGGTGCTACTAATTAACAACTAATATGTTGCTGGCTCTTGAAAGGTGAATAAATATATGTGGAGAGACAGCAGCTAAAAGTTGCAGAGTTCTGATGCGTTGGTAGGAAATTTCTTATTTAAACAATTTAGTTAGTTAGTCACTTAAAGAAGTTAGTCACTGCAAACCTTTCACAATAAAACAGACATCACTCTAGTTTAAACCATTCTCAATCACACCATAATATATATATATATATATATATATATATATATATATATATATATATATATATATATATATATATATATATATATATATATACACACATATACATACACATACACATACATACATATACACTTCATTAACAAAACAATTATCTTCCCTGACCATGCTCTTTGAGAAATTAACACATTTTGGCAAACAAAACAGGCCAGGAGTTGAGAGAACATTGATTTGAAGTAAACACCACGCAAAGTGTACAAATGGGGAGGAATGCATAATGAAAACATGAAAGAAAAAAAAGAAAAATAAATTCACTCACATGCATTTAACTTCTGTCAGACAGTATGATTTTCTTACTGGCCATTCCTTATGAAGTTGGTCAAAAGCCCAACAGTGTCACCCAATCCCATTGGAGCACCAAAAGACAACATGATCCTCTTCTCTTCTGACTGCTACACATTCAATTTTGTACAGGATGAAACAACTGAGGAAACCACACAAGAAACTTCAAACCCCTCTGGCTGCACAAATGGCAAAAAAAAAAGGGGAGTCTTTTTTTAAATTTATATTATCATATGAGAATTTGGGGGAATAAAAAAAATGTTAATTTCAAGATTAAATGGCAATGATGTTGTAATGCAAAATGCATATGCAAAATGCTTTGTTACTGTCCTGTCCCACTATGTGTGCTCAGTCAGGGGGAAGGAGGTCATGAAGCCGAAACCGTTCACGAACATGTGGCCGCACATCCTCATTCTGTGGACAGATAACAATGGAACATATGAATATGTATTACACTTGTACATGTTCACAGACGCACCTTTAAAGGAAAATCAAGAAACCTAAGAGGTGAATAACACATTACAACATACCAACTCCACCAGTTTCTCCAAAAAAGGTACCAGCTTCAGAAGTTCACTGTCATTCGTGTCCATAAACCAGCTCTCAATTGGGATCCCATTGGAAAGCTGTGAGTGAAACACATGGGTTGGTGATTTTAATTATAAAGATTTTCCTTCATCTCTTTTATTATTGGGTAATCAACCCAAAGAGCCCAGTCACGCACCTGAACTCTTTACTTATGTAAACTTTATACAAGTACCAATGAAAATTAATGCTTCATTACATTCATTTTACTCAAACATTACTAACATGTGCTTTGGAAAAACGAACTTGAACTATTCTGGGTGGGCTGGGGGATTCTGCTGAATATAAAATTTAACTAAGTGATTTAGAGCCTTATATAGTTAGAATATTGAAAAAATTGTGATTCACAGATATTTTCTATGAAGTGTGATTGATCTTGTAAATTATTACAATAAAAAAATAAAAAGGTTACTTTTAAATTGGGCTGGGTATAGAGTTTAATACGCTTTAGGCACCGACCAAATTGCCTCGATACCATTGAGCATCAAAGGAAAAACAAGGAAAGGCAACAAGGACAAACACTAGTTTACGCCAGTTATGCCCAGAGACGTGGCTCACACGCGAATCTGTAGTGTGTAAGCGTCAACCACACAAGCCCCTCTCCAAAACTATTAATGAAGGCAGTGGCGTTATAACTGGGACTCTGACAGGTAAGGTTAAGTTAGGTTTAGCAAACAAAAACTCGGCTAACTTGTAGTGGTACATGCTTGTGCACTAATGAAGCTAATGTTTCTGTGCACGGTGACTTAGTCCTATAAACTGGGACCAACAAAACTTTAGATAATGTTTGGACGTATGGCTATAGATAGCTAGCTAAATCGATGCTTTAAGGTTGACAGTAACTGATCAAGTTCAACTCAAATTAAACTAGTTATCTTGCACATATCCATAAAGTTGGCTGCATTAACAGTTTAGCTTTATTTTTTTTTTTTCCTCCACATTATAATAATAATAATTAGTTACATTTATATAGCGATTTTCTCGGTACTTAAAGCGATTTACATGAAAGCGGGGGTCTCTCCTCAACCACCACCAGTGTGCAGCATCCACCTGGATGCCACGGCAGCCATATTACACCACACACTAGCTCATTGGTGGAGAGGAGACAGAGTGATGACGCCAATCACTGTATGGGGATGATTAGGAGGCCATGATGTTCAGAGGCCAATGGGCAAATTTGGCCAGGATGCCGGGGTTATACCCCTACTCTTTTTCGAAGGACATCCTGGGATTTTTAATGACCACAGAGAGTCAGGACCTCGGTTTAACGACTCATCCGAAATAAAGTGCTTTTTACAGTATAGTGTCCCCATCACTATACTGGGGCGTTAGGTACCACACAGACTGCAGGGTGAGTACCCCCTGCTGGCCTCATTAATGTTATTGCCTCTGCCCCTGCGACCCTGGCATGAGGAGACCATCAATTGTCAATCCGTTCACACTGGCAGAAAAAGGAAAAATGATGAAGGAAAGGCAAGATGAGTGCCACAGTCACTAACTTCACTGTTAAATGTTTGCTGCCTTTGCAGCAGTGAGCCTCACATACTGAATTGAAACTGTTAATTTTGAACTGAAAACTACCTGAGCTTTATTAAAACTGTTTGCACTGATTTATTGTGTTGGTTACATTTTGCTCCTTTATGCTTTTTTGTTCCTTTGTGCAGAGTCTTTGAATCTGTAAAAGTCAACAAACTGAGAAAAAGAAAAAGAAAACAAAAAAGTTTTTTTTTTGTTGAGGTAATGTGTAACATTCTTGTTAAAACAGATTTCACAAAATTGGTAAAAAAAATAAAATCATAAATATCGCTCAGGAACTTGTATCGAAGTCAAGGTATCGAAAATTATTAAGGTATCAATATCGAAAAATTTTAACCAGCCCTAGTTTTAAATACTCTTAAGCTGTAATTAATTTTAATAAAAGGCAACCTTGATCTGCTCACCTGATAAGCAAAGGCTTGTGGCGAGTTATCAATAATTATAGTCTTGGACAGGTCCCGTCCAAGGATATTCAGATCCTTAATGTAGTTTCCTTGCACACATACACAGTGCTCACGAAATAATCGGTGCCTAGAACATGTTGGAAACACACACAGAGAGAAGAAGAACGAAATAAATCTCCAGGATTAGAATCAATAATGCATTCAAAGCAAAGTGTTGACACCTGAGGATAGTGTGGAGTTTACATGTGCCAGAGACCAAAGCTCCCCATCTACTCCAATCTCTCAATCCCTCATTGTAACCAAACCCTACAAAGAAACTCTGCACAGCAATGACAAAGCTGAGGCAGTGTTACCCAACAACTGACACCCAGCCTAATTTTACATTTATGACAAAAACTTTTTTTAAATAAAGTAACAGAAGAAAAAAAATAAATACTTTAAGATTTTTAAACAATTATTTTACTTTAAACAGCCGTGTCATAAGTAAGAGTCTTTGAAATTATTAAAATAAAGGAAAAATAAAAAGAAGTCCACAGACCGCACCAGCTGTTTCCTCGGATCGAGAATGTTCAGCAACTTGTCTGCATAAACTTTCTTAGAGGCAGTGAAGAGAATGATCTAGAAGGGAAACAACAATGGAACAACTTCAGTCCACTATGAGGAACAGATGTTAACTTAAGCCAGGGTAAAACTTTTCCATGTAATATCATTGCTTATTTAGAGAAAAAGGATGAGAGGTTATGTGGAGTAAAATGGATGAAGGCTTACCTCATAAATCTGTGACATGCGTTCAAGGAACTCTCTGAAAAATGGCCTCAATCGCACATAAACCTAACAGAAATTGTGAATTAGACTTTAGCCCCTAAGAACACAGGGTTTTAGCACCCCCCAAAAAATTAGTAATCTCTCACTTACAACGTTTCAAAAATGTCAAATCACTCGACATTATAGACTTGCTTGAGAAAGCAGACTCCTGGACACTTAGTTTCTGAAAATGGCTCTATAGCCTCCTCTAGTGTTATGTTACTGACAAACAATGTATTCACACAAAGATAGCATGGATTTCTACCTGGTATATGACATCTTGGAAGAGTACAGGAAAGGTTAGTGCTGCATCATCAAGCTCATTCAAGCTACAATGGACAAGGGTTTCATCCTGTTGAAGGGAAAAAAATAATCAGGATGTATGCCAAAATGAATCCCATGTAGTAGGAGTAAGTCTCCTGTGGTGTTTCAGACTGACCAGGTCAAGCACCAGGGAGAACTCGGGAGTACTGCGAGTCTTCAGAGGGAGCGCAGGTTTGCGAGTTAGCTGCTCTTCTGTTAGTGGAGGTACATGTTTGATGAAAAAATACCTGCAAAACATGATTATAAATGCTTGCTTTTAGACAAAAGGCTCAAACAATACAAAACAACACTACAATTATAAATAAAAAAATATTACATAGAACCTACACAACTCTCAAAAATTCACCTTAAGTTCTATTTAAAATGCTAATGGTGGAAAGGGTTTAAACTCTTATTATACTTGGGTATTTTTTTTTTTTCACACCAATGGTAAGGTACTTTATACCGTCTACCATATGGAAGTACCTGGAACGTAGGGCTGTCAAAATGACTGAAAAACTCAATTCGAATTTTCCACTAAAATATTATCAAAATTTGAATTATATTTTAATTTAAAAGGCATAATTCCAGTTAGGGGGAAAGAACTTTTGGCTTCTCTCCTGAGGCCACAAGAGGGCGCATCGAACAAAATATTATGCACGTTTCTTCAAAGTGTAATAAAATAACACGACTATCTTTGAAAAAAAGTGCATAATGTTTAAAATAATGTTTATAAACCCTATATAATTAATAAAGTTGCTTAAACAATTAGAAAAAAAACAGCACCATGCATGTATGTATAGTTTAATACAAAGGACCGAAAACCAAATCACAAAAGTAGGCTACTTTCTTCATTTAAAAACATGAGATACAGTGGGATGGGGAAAACCGCCATAAAGTCTTGAGACATGTTTTTTTAAAAGTTGAACTTACATTAATTTTACATGGTTTTCTAAACATGCAGCTCTCTTGTGCGATAAGCGAGTGCAACGCTGATAGATGCCCCGCTAGAAAATGTGATAAATATGTGTTCTGTGTGAACGGCTTGGTTTCAGTTTCGCCGTAAACATATTCGCCACACTGATGCTCTCGTTTTCCGCTATATACTGAATAAACATTGTAGCAGCGCCACATCTAGTGGGTTCAACTGGATAGGCTAACAAAAGCATTAAAATGCAATGACACTTACATTGTCATCGCATTTCGTGCACCACTGATAAGGCTGCCTGACAGCTGATGCAGACCGAAAAATCGAATGTAGATAATTTTTTTTTATTCGACGAATATTCGAAATTAAAAAAAAAATTTGACAGCCCTACTGGAATGAACTACAAAGAGGGTGTAAAGGATCAGTCACAATACCTGAGGCTTTCTTTTTTACTGCCACAGTATAGGTCAGACAGAATTATGTGTAGCTTACCAATAATTTTGCCCACCTGATATATAATCCCTGAAAGTCTGTTTTTGTATTCATCAGAAAGAGAATTGAACCAGGATAGAATGTTACAGTCAAACTCTGTATCAAGATATTTAAAAGATACCACCTGCTCAACTTCCTCTCATTTTAGTAACACAGGCTTAAAAAGTATGTGTGCATTGTCAGCACCACAGCACAGTTTTTTTTCTCTCTGAGAGGGTTTCCAAGTTATCTTTAGTTGATCTTGTACTTGCTGTTTTACTTACTAAAACTAAACAACCAGGCAAGCAATAATCTGAACAACTGGCTTGACCGGGCTAGTAGAAAAAAATCATATTGTTAAGCCCTGAGCACAGACATTCACTAAAGGTGAACTTACGGGTCAAACACTTCCCACTCCTCTTCATATGATCCTTCAGCTGGGACAGTGAGAGAGGCGTCCACATAACCCCCTGTTGCAGGAGAGCCAGGAGCTGAAATAAATATAAAACATACCCATAAACCACTGTGTCAATATATTCTTGCCCCTGTAAATATACCTGAGTTCAAAAGTTTGAGGTCAGTACGATTGTTATAAATGTTTTTGAAAGAAGTCTCTTATGCTCACCAAGACTATTTATTTAATCAAAAATAAAAATAAAAACAGATTTAACATTTTAAATTATGATACTATTTCACAGTATTTCTCTTTTCTGTTTGGATACAATTTAAATGTAATGTATTCCTGTGATTACAATTACTCCAGTCTTCAGTGTCACACGACACTTCAGAAATCATTCTAATATACTGACTTGGTGCTTAAAAAACATTTCTTCTAGATCAAAATGCTGAAAACAGTTATGTTTGTTTCAATTTAAAGGAGACTGGGCCTAGGTTTGGGCTTAAGTGAAGCAATGTCATGTCTTTCACACCTGTAAGAGGAGGCAGGTCAGAGTGGGGGGTGTTTTCATTCTCCTCTGCAGGTGTGTAAGTGGAGGGTGGAGGTCTGAAGGCTGAGGGCATGGCACTGGTATAGAGAGGGACACTTAGGGGCTCTTTAGATGTGGCAGTACTGCTGGGCATCTCTTCTACTTGCTCCATTTCTAGTTGCTTGACAATCTCTTCTGCCTCCACCACCTGGCCTGAGGAATCCGAGGCTGACATGACGAGATAATAGTGAAGGAGAAAGGAGGAAAGAAAAAAACATCTCTAATGCTGGATGTTTATTTAACAAAGACTATTCTTCTTAAAGTAAAAAGGCAATCATTGCCAAGAATGATGAATAAAAAATGCTTCATCATTAAAGTTTATTTCAAATAAATATTGTACTGAACAACACAACACAGGTACAACAATATTCTAAAAAGTTTACGTCTTTAGTGTTCAGTTCAGTGTTTTTCATCTCACCATTTTTATTTGCTGGTGAGAAGAAATTGAAGACAGGAGAGAAGATGGTTCCAAGCAGGGTGGTGCGGGGTGGACTGCTCACAACCTCCTCAGAGTCATCTAATTTCCCATTAGGCTTGACAGGCTTACTCGTGTCATGGATTGTTGTTTCTATAGGACAAAGTATGAAAATTATCAAATTATGCATAATCAAATTATAAATGCAGAAGAGACCATTAAAATCCCCAACTCCATATAGGTTTATTACTCTATAGTTTTTGCCCTCCTTCAACTGACTGCTTGATACTGAAACCAGAGATTTTATTTGTAATTTTGATCTTTTATATTTATTTATATATTTATTTGGATTACTACAGTAGCAATTTGTTTTTCTTTACAAAAAACTCTGAATTACTTGAAGGCTACATGCCATTGTTTTGATTTAATTTCTTAGTATTTATATTATTAAAGAACTTATGAAAGTGTGTTCACTAGCATATTAGTTTTTGCTTCATAGTTTTTGCTGTTGTAATCATAATCATATGATTACATCATAATCCCACTAATTAGAGATGCAGTGATGTACTGGCCAATAATCTGTATCGGCCAATAAAAGCAATTTATTTCAGCCGATTATTTCAGGGAAGAATATATCCTGTCAATCAAAAAGGCGCCAGAAAAACATCAAAAGCGTCAGACTGCAACTCATACTATGTGTGAAGAAACTCTCTGTTGAATTTAGGGCTGTCAAAATTAACGTGACAATAACGCATTAACAGTTAAAAATAGCAACATTAAAGCAGGCTCTATTTGACCCTATGAATCACCCGTAGTTCAAGCCAGGGTTGCCAGATCTGCAGTTTTTCCTCTACACCAAACATTATTTGTAGTAGGGGTGCGCTGATCCGATATTCAGTATCGATATCGCTCCGATACTGGCATTTTCAGCTGGATCGGGGTATCAGTCAGACGAGACCGATCCAAATCCGATATTGTGCGTATACCATTCTGTTATTGTTAAGTGCCACAAAAGCCACAAACACATAATAAAGCCACAAAGTTTTCATGCACTATATTTCAAGTGTTCTGAAGCCGTTCCACAGTTTAATGTGAGTTACGGGTGAATATTTAAGTCAAGTTCATGTAAATTCTTGTCTCCGCTGGAGTTGCCTGTCATCCTCCATTCAGCATTCAAACTGCGTGTCGCGTTCAGTTACGACAGTCAAGACGATAAAACTCTCTCCCAGATGATTCAATGTTCCTAATATTATGCTTGATCTCTAAATAAAGATAAATGGTTTTGCTTAAAAGGACTTTATCTTGCTGGAGTTTCGTGCTGTTTCTAAATCGTGTTACTTTCTACCTGGTGTCTGTTAGATCACAACACTGTTGTAAAGAGCATTTTGATCTTCACGAGCACAGTAAATTTAAAACTGTTAAAAGAAAAGGCTCAAAAAACTAACGCACAAATTTAATACACTACGCATTTCTTCCCTTTGTGCTTTGAACTTTTCTATTTGGAGAGCTGCGACTCAGTGTTGCTTCAAGTGCATCATTCTGCGCATGGGATGCGCATAAGCGCTTTTTGCCTTTCTGTATTTTGAGCCTTTCGTATTACACTATTTTTGTGCAAAGAAAGATTATTAATAGCCTTTCTTGTTAGTCTCATCTGTCATATAGTGCTGCCTCATTACTGTGCTATACATTTCAAAGAAATGTCCTTTAATTTTACAGTATATATATTTATATATAAATATATTACTTGTTTTTCATGAATGTATTTTACAACAATACAAAGAGCAATGTGCATCATTTTACCAGATTTAGTCCTACATTTATTCACTTTTATTTGTTCCCCACTGAATAATGTTTTTTCCCCCTCTAATTTTAGATTTTATAAAATTATTGTGCACTCATGATTTTTCTAGAGTAACTTTTGCTACTCAATTATCCACTAACCTAGTTTATAATTAGTATTTATTAGGGATGTGTATCTCATGACTCAGGCCGATACGATACGCATCTCGATGCATAGACTGTTAAAAGAAAAGGCTCAAAAAACTAACGCACAAATTTAATACACTACGCATTTCTTCCCTTTGTGCTTTGAACTTTTCTATTTGGAGAGCTGCGACTCAGTGTTGCTTCAAGTGCATCATTCTGCGCATGGGATGCGCATAAGCGCTTTTTGCCTTTCTGTATTTTGAGCCTTTCGTATTACACTATTTTTGTGCAAAGAAAGATTATTAATAGCCTTTCTTGTTAGTCTCATCTGTCATATAGTGCTGCCTCATTACTGTGCTATACATTTCAAAGAAATGTCCTTTAATTTTACAGTATATATATTTATATATAAATATATTACTTGTTTTTCATGAATGTATTTTACAACAATACAAAGAGCAATGTGCATCATTTTACCAGATTTAGTCCTACATTTATTCACTTTTATTTGTTCCCCACTGAATAATGTTTTTTTCCCCTCTAATTTTAGATTTTATAAAATTGTGCACTCATGATTTTTCTAGAGTAACTTTTGCTACTCAATTATCCACTAACCTAGTTTATAATTAGTATTTATTAGGGATGTGTATCTCATGACTCAGGCCGATACGATACGCATCTCGATGCATAGCCAACGATACGATACATTAACGATACATACGAAGCAGCTACCGATGCAATGCGATACGATTCACCCTTGTTACGAGGCAGTGCGATCCGATCTCGATTCGATTTAACACAATGCGATTCGATGCAATATGGCCTAGATCAAGCTTAGTCACTGTGGCAACTTATGCTGGGAAACTAACCTGGTCCAAACTGTCAGGCTAAGCTAAGCTCCTCTACTGACCAATAGGAACATAATGATATTACCACTGTCTCACATACTATTATTATTATTATTATTTTATTTTTTTTACAGTTTCTAGCCATGCAGCCTTTCTCTCTGGTTGTATTACAGCTGTATCTTTTATAGTTTGCAGAACAGATAGCAGAACATTACAATCTACAATTGCTCTTTAAAGCATTAAAATAACTAAATTAAAAGTTAAAATCACTGAATTAAAAATGAAAATAAATAAGAAAATGACATTTATAGTTTGCAGAACAGATAGCAGAACATTAGAACATTAAAATCTAAAATTGCTCTTTAAAGCATTAAAATAACTAAATTAAAAGTTAAAATCACTGAATTAAAAATGAAAATAAATAAGAAAATGACAAAATTTTAACTGCTATAAGAAATGCACATTAACTCATTTGAGCTTAGTAATTAGTACTGTAGCCTACTAGCTTACATTTGATTTACCTATTACAATAGTCCACTTACAGTTACTGCTATCATAAAAATACACTTTATATGCAGGTTTAAAATTCTACAAAAGACAGTTAACGTCCAAAAATATTTTTTTAGCAAAATGTATATTTTACTCAGAATTATTGTGCTCCTATTCGATTGCGCTCTGTCTGTTTAGCGCGCAGATGCGCTCGCGTCAGCCTCGCCCACTCCTGACAGCAAAATGGATATGTTTGCATGACTTTCTAACATTTACAGATGAAAAATATACCTGTAACATGTCAGTTATGCACTGAGGAAAACACATTGTCTCATTAAACAGCACAGATATACTCGCTGTTTGTCATGGTGGATCGACTTGATCCATGATCGACATCAAGATCTGCTTAAGAAGAAGCGTGCACAACTTAATGAGATTGTGTGAACTTAATTTGTCATTTATGGAACCGATTTAGTCCCGATTTATTTGTTAGGTTATTTCAAGTCAGGTTTTGGTGCACCGAGCGAATCGGGGAATCTTCCCATCATGTCTAATGTAATCGCTCAATCAGTGTTTCAAACATAGAAAGATGCCAATAAAACAGATTGTGAACAATATGTCACTTAACGTGGCATTTGCCTCAGCAAAGTTATCCACTGTTCACAGGTCATTAGTTAGCTATAAAACAACACTAAAGAGGAGCTTTTTTACTTAATTACATATGTACTGTATGTTTGAATAAATCTGGCATGAATCTGGCACTAAGTGCAAATGAGTTGCAAATGAGTGCAAACAGACATTTAAATTTTTATTTGAGTGTAATTTTGATATCAGAAAATAAATCGCAGTTGAATATAATAGCTCTTTTGTTAATTTTAACCTTTAATATTATCAGGGGTGCACATAAGTGGTACACAGGTGTGCATGTGCGACCAAAATAAAAAACGCGATGTGTAAACATGTTCAGTACCAAACCAAATCTCCAGGTGCTCTCATGAGAACCAGACTGAAAAACTTATGTGCACCCCTGATTATTACAGTAATGTGCCAAATGATATGGTTGCCCGTGTAGTTAACAGCATCGTTTAGGAGAGATTTTTGTCCTTAAGGAAATCATACAATCTGTACCGGCAAATATATGAATAATTCTGAATAATCGGCTATTGTATCGACAGAGAAATTCGATATCGGTGCATCTCTAATACTAATGACATTTGTGTATAGCGACAGCTCCAGTGCAGACTAGAGTATCAGTTTTCATTGTTTAACTAGAGCACGCAAGGGACTCACCTCCATTGACGAAGCTTCTTCTGCGGGCCCTGTAGATGCTTTTCCTCTGCAGGTCATTTTTCCTCTGTGGGGTGGAGGTGATCAGCTCACAGCTCAAACGAGTCCTCTTTGCTGGGTTGTCCTGCTCCACCTGAAACACCAAGAGTCATGCAAGCTTGAGTCTTATACACACCAGTTTTAACATGTTTAAGGTTAGAGATAGTTGAAATATAGGTTAGAGATAGTTATTAATATTTAACTCTAAATTAAAATGTTACAAAAAAACCCATAGAAAAATAAGTTCTTGAAACTTCTGGAATCATGATTGGTTAATTAATCAGGGCTAAAGAAGCTGCGACCATTTTGGCAGCATATGCTTCCAAAATGTAATCTGTGCAACCTCAAAATATATTTGGAAGCATTCGTGCTGTTTTCAATTCTCTACAAAACGTTTACTAATTACTGCACAGTAGGTGCCTGCTGTAAGCTGATATAGTGACTGGCCCACCGCTCTATCCAATGTTACATAACCAATTAAACTTCATCTTGACATTCTTAACTTTAATGCAGATTTTAGATTGGTTATAATATTAGCCAATCACTTCCTTTCATTGACACTGTGCTTTTTTTTTTTTTGGTTTTATTTCCGATCTCTTTTCCGGATTTGCACACACTGCATTGCAATCATTTTCCAAAATGTTTAAAGTTTAGATGGCATTTCTGTTCATCTTGCCTCTGTTTAATGAATATTCAAGTAGTGTATATATTATTATGTGCCCTCTAGAAGCTTGCGTTCTGCAAGTGAACAATGCTTTATTGTGCCATCCCAAAGAGGCACAAAATCACGTTCTCTGACTTTTAAATGAAATGTTCCCTCCTGGTGGAATGACCTGCCTTAGCATCTGCCTTCGAGTCCTTAGCCATCTTCAAGAATCGGCTAAAAACACATCTCTTCCAACTTTATTTGACCCTCTAACTCTAGCACTCTCTATTCTTTATTTTAAAAAAATACTAACACTTGCTTCTCTAATCTTTTTGCATTCTATCTATTTGTTTTCTTTTTATTTATTAGACAACTATAATTCTGACTTCTGATTAACAAAAGCAAAAAAGGCCTCTAACACTAGCTTGCTCTATTCTATATGTTTTCTTTTTATATATTATATGATAAAAAAAAACCTTGCTACGTACTGCATTAAGCTAACTGAGACTTGTAATAGCACTTGCTTATTATTGCTCTTTTGTTGATTTTGATTGCTTCCATTGTCCTCATTTGTAAGTTGCTTTGGATAAAAGCGTCTGCTAAATGTCTAAATGTAAATGTTTACTGCGGTAACCAGGGAAATGCTGAAAATTGCTGAATAAAGTTGTTATTTTTGTTTTCGTTGCGCACAAAGTATTCTCGTAGCTTCATAAAAGTAAGGTTGAACCACTGATGTCACATGAACTATTTTAACAATGTCCTTACAACCTTTCTAGGCCTTGAATGTGGTAGTGCACTGCGGTCTATGCAGGGTCAGAAACCTCTCGGATTTTATCAAAAATATCTTAATTTGTGTTCCGAAGATGAATGAAGTTCTTACAGGTTTGGAACGACATGAGAGTCAGCAATTAATGACAGAATTCACATTTTTGGGTGAACTATCCCTTTAAAATCTGAACAGATATTAAAACACTAGGCATCACACACCTGCTAACTTTGTAAAGTTACAGAGGAAAAACTGGTCATAATACACTAAACAACTGAAGATCATACACTAGGCTACCAGACTTTCAAGTCATTTCGAACACAACAAACTCATGCAGAAACACATGGCTTGTTGGTAGGAGATGTGTGACAAATGAAAACAATGAGTGTTCTAAAATTGGCTCAAAATATCAAAAATGATTGATATCCTCTGGTATGGAATCATAGTCTAAAGCTTTTTAAAAAAAAATAAAATAAAAATTTTTAAAAATCCCTTCTGTGTCCATCATATACTCTGCGATTTTCTAGGAAATCTGTAAACTCAAATCTGCAGACTGGCTCTAGACTTTCTGCAACTAGCACCTACTTGTCCAGGCTGTCAATTTGGAGCAAAAATCTGAGCAAAAGTTTTGTAGTGTATTTAAGCCTTTAGTGTTAAAAAGGTTGAGGACCACTGTCCTATGTCAAATTGAGGTAATCTAGAACTCAAACAAGAGAACCTAATACCTTTACTGGACATAATGTGAAGCCCTGACGCATGCCTGTTAAAGCCAACCCTACCTACTGTCATTATCTGAGTGCTGTGGAACCACAGCTAAAATTAGAACAGGACTGAGCTCCTCAGACAAGCAGCAGCATTCCACCATGCATTTCTGGGGAAATATGATACCAGGCAGTAGCGGATTTAGGTATGGCGACATGGGCAACTGCCCAGTGCGGCATTTTGCCGGGGGTGGCACAGGGCACCCACATAAAAAACAAAACTGAATGCACAATCGTGTTTTTACCACTCATTTACACTGGACGTCAATATGTCATCACTATGTGGGTCAGTTAACCTGGGGTGTGTTTCCCAAAAGCATCGTTAGCTAACTATGGTCGTTAGTTCCATTGAACTCTATTGGTAATGACGGAACTTACGACTATAGTTGCTTTTAGGAATGGCACCCCTGGTTGGGACTCGGAGTGTGCACCCCGGAGAAGCACTCTCTCACTCAGACACAGGCGAAGGGTAAACCAACTCCAGAAGCCTAATGTTTAGACTAATATCTAAACGCATCCCAAACCCGTCTTTTTAGGCATGTACCAGATATGGGTGTCGTGTCATAATTTTTTTTTATTACTACTGAATTTTGTATTTAACGTGATCACAATTTAATAAAACATCGTAAGTTACGCTTTAATTTCAACTTTTATTCACACAGCACATAAATTACAGAGAAAGAGAACAAAGAATATTTACATTATTAAAGAACATTATGACTTTTAAAAACTCTCAACAAGTCCCGTTATAATCATTGAAGCTGTCTACATTTTGAAATGAGTCTCTTACTTACATTGTACATATATATACTTTGTTGTTAATGATGAGAGAATTTGCGAGAGTGTAGAATTCAGTCTGCAAGCGCAATCACTGAGCAAATCTCTGGCGTTTCAGCGGTCTCTCATCTGAACACCTCTGATTGGTTATTGAATTTATAAACTCAAGGGAATCGTGTGATTTTTTATTATGCGCAACGCTGTCAAAAATTTAATAAATACAAATTTGCAAAAACAAATATGATGCAGCATGAGCAGACAAACGACACTTTTCATTAAGCAACTTGCTTAAGTCACTTTCACGAAGGTGACTTAAGTAGGGATTAGTGGGAGGTAAGCCATCAGGAGTCCATTTAGGAAAAAAGAAAAGGGGAAGTGCAAAAGAAAAATGGTATCTTTGCAGCTATCACGCTAAAATATCACTTATGCTATGCTATTTTATTACACATAGGGCAACAACATCATTTTTTCTATCCAACTAGCTTACATAGCCACACAGTAAAATGTGATTTTGTAATAGAATGTGATTTTTTTTTTTTTATAAACATAGCACTTATTTTATTGATGTTTTTACTGTACAGTTGTGCAGTACATTTGTTCATTTAATATATACATTTTAATAAAAAAAAAGCTAAATTTATGTTCAATTAATTTTATTTAGGGGTGGCAGAAGGGGTGGTTCACCCATACAAGCAAGAACCGTCACTGATACCAGGTCTTGCTGGCATTTTATTCGAGAACATTCTGGGCAACAATAATCAAATCCAAGAAAAGAGCTGTAATGGTCTGAATCTGCCACGATTATGAACTCAAAATAATAAATAATAAAATAAAGAGAGAGGCTGCCAGAGGCTCACCTTTATGGAACTTCCATGGATGAACTTCTTGATGCTGGACAGAAGGCCCTTGCTATCACCTGAGCACTCCTCCATCTCGGAGTGCTTCCGCTTGTTCCGGGCCGTGCAGGGCCTGCGGGCGAGGTTCGGCTGCTGAGAAGCCTTGCGCATTCTCAGCCTCATTTTGTTAAGAGTCACATGTAAGGCTGGGGAGAGAAAGAAGACAAAACAGAGAAGCTCATACACAAGGTATAGAAAGATAACAAAACTGCACAGAGAAAGAGTAAAACAGGAGGAAATCACTCCATTTAGCAACGACCTTGAGTAGTCCAACAATGCTCACTGGTTCTCACACACGGGTAAATGAATCACACTTTTAATGGTTTTGAATGAATTATGGTGCTTAGCTCACTTCAGCCAATAGCTCTAGCCACAGACATCTGGATGCATTCAAGACAACACATCCTTCAACATAGTTCATCATTTAGTTGAAGCACCTCCACAGCAAAACACTCTCAACTACAAAAGCATTATTATTTCCAACATACAGAAGAATTCTAAATGAACATGCTTTCTTCAGCTGAACGCAATAGAACATATTTTTAAGTGTTTTAAGTGTATTTTGAATTTTCAACTGTTTTTGTCCATTCAATGAAAGTCACTGGGGTCCAAAACAATATGGGACCCTGTTGACATTCATTAAATGGGCATTAAAAAAAAGAAACAAGAAAGAAAAGAAAAAAAAAAGTCACAGGGACAGGTGTGGATTGACACATGGGTGAATAAATGACAATTTTCATTTTTGGTCTTTTTCAGTCTTACTTTTCTGTTGCTTAATGCACTAGCAAAGAGAAATAAATGTGAGGAAATTACAGATCAACAGCAAGCAGCAGTTTCTTGTAAGACACAAAAAAGAAAAAAAGAGAAATGAAAAAAAGGACAGAGGGAAAAGCAGCTAGCCTAATGTTTTCCCGATGTGGAGGAAGTGTCCCTCTCTTCTTTAAAGGCAACCCTGTACATAAGGGGGGGGAAATAATCCTAAAATTAACTACAGCACTTGATTGTGCGTCCCCCCTCCTCAAAGTGTGCTTGCGCAACAACTGACCACCAATGTGCTCCAGCATTTGTGACCCTTCAGGAGTTACGCCAGGTCTGACTGTTCCTTCCCAATACTAGCCATCAAGAAATCTAACTACAATCATTTAGAAAAGATGCACATTAAAATTACCCTTTTTCCAGGGTATCAATGGATTTACAAGGAGCTGGGGAAAGCTTTGTAGATCTAACACAACATGAAAAAACACTGGAGTAGATTTCCTATGTCCTCCCAGATGCCTTTGTAATCACATGCAGGATAATCTGATACACAAATACACAGAACCCAAATTGCACCGAACATGAGAACTAACGGTCTACAGAAAATGAGTTTTATATTTTAGGAGAGGAAACGAAGCTCCTCCTGCCACGGCTGCAGTGTGCAGGAGTTAAACAAAGAGAAGCAGCGAGGACAACGATGAGACACACTGCAAGCATAGAAGCATGTAAGAGACAGGAAAGGAGAGGAATGGCGAAAAGTAAAGAGAGAAAGGGTACAGATGGTAATACATCTCAGTTTTTTCCTTAACCACCACAAATGGTGACTCATCCACTCCCTCGAACAGACATCATGCCAAGACAGCTACCTCACAACACTGAGGAGCTAAAGCCTTTCTTCTAAAGAACAGAGGCACAGTGATATTCAACAGTCTTCAACAGCACAGCTAGATTCGATGAAGCTTGTTTAAAGCCAAATTTCTGGATGTAAATAACATCAACAGACATTAAATTCGTTTAACGCATCAAAATAAAAATGATGATTGCAAAACGATTCTCTGACCTCTTCCACCACAGCAGTTTTCTGAAAGTCAACATGTTCTGACAGCAAAAAATTAAATGTCATTAATTAATAAAATAAACACACAGTTGGTTTGAAACAAAAACATGCCCTGACAGACCGGCAGCAAATTCAAGTCTGCTGACACGTTTCCAAGAACTGATCCCTGAGGCTTTTTTTTGTGTCTGCTCAGTTTGACTCTTACCGCTTTTTCAACGGGGATGGTGCCGGAGCCCAATTGGGAACCGGGCTGCACTTTTTCCACTCAAAAAAGTCCTGGGCCGGTGCCCAGATCCTGGTTCTGAACCGGCCCCAGAACTTTGCAGGTCTTGAACAAGGGAACCTATGACATCAGTAGGCAGAGTTTCCACTACAAATCTCATTTTGAAAGGCGTCGTTTTTAAAAGCCATCATGGGTTCAGGTAAATTAACAATAACAAAATTAAATATGTCAGTTCAACAGTGGTTGGCAGAACAGATCAACGCTCTCCTTCTGCAAGAGATAAGCAATTTCGGTCACAGGTTGGTGACGTAGAAGGATCTGCTCCCTGCCAGTGGAAATGCGAGCCGGTTCTGAATGAGTGCCACTCTTGGCTGAGCAGCGGCTCTAGCCCCAGTGGAAAAGTACATTATAAACCTGAAAGTGTAACTGCTGAACATGGACATGTTATTTAATGAATTAGCATGACACGTCAAGGCTTCACAGAAAATCCCATTGCACTTTGTTGGTAACCTGTCTAGCCGGACAACTAGGACAGGTTCCCTTCTTAACTGGGGAACCCGAGTCCACTAGCAGGCTTCAGTAAACTTCCAATGGCACAAAATGTCTTAAAATTACTTTAAAAAAAAAAAAATTATGTTACATGAAAAGCATTATTTACACACTATTATAGTACTTATTAATTTGTTTTAAAATATATATTTATTGCATTCGGTTTTAATTTTAGTACTTAAAACGTATTTTTAAAGTTAGTGGCCAAGACAACATTTCTAATTTTCAGTTTTTCATCTAAAATTCATATTTTGTCAGCATTATTTTAATTAAGTTATATCATTTCAGCAGTTTTAGTTTACGGTAACACTGCGCTGTGTACCTTACATATTGTGAACTCTCTCTGACCTGTGACTTTGAATAGCAAACGCTTGACGGAAAAAGTATCTAACTTCTCGAATTTCAAAAGTACAAACTTAAAAGCTGCATTAGTTTGCAAGTAATTTCACATTTTTAACAGTGGCTTTATTATGAAAAACAATAAGAAATGCAAGGCATACCAAGCCCTCACAACTGTTTCATCGCAACCTTGGCAAATTAAATTTGGCATTGATTCTCAAAAACTATCAGCAGATCCTTAATTGTTGTATTTACTAATTTCTTTAGAAAGTTATAGGCTATGTTAGTTGAGTAGAAAGTCTGAGTTACGAAAAATATTAGCAGTAACAAAATATACATCTGATTTCTACAGAATTTAAAAAGTGCATTTTGTTTTTACACCAAAAAAGGAAGAACACATTATAATGTTGAAATCTCTTCAAATATTGACTTGACAATGGAATGGCACTAGTTTAGGAGCACTGCCCTGCAGTCAACTAACTACAGTCAGTCAGGCTTTAGAAAAGGAAGAAAAGAAAGAAAACACATTAAGTGTTGCCACACCATAACTGATCAACCTCATCAGACACTTCAGAAATGATGAAGCTCAGCCGCTGAAACCTGAACAGTGTCGTGGTGGGCGGGAAACACACGCTAAAGAGATTCTGTACGGAAGACGAGCAACTTTCTCACGATTTCCCCGTTTAGCCAGACATTAAGAATAACCGTTTACACAATGATTGCACGACTCCAGAGCCTAAAATGTGATTTGTATTTTTACATGCAGCAAACGATCTTGACACATCTCTGTATGTCTATCTTCAATGTAGGACACATGCAAGCATTCTCTCCGTAGGAAACCAGCCTCTCGTGACCCGCTGTTACTAGAAGAAGCCTCATGTGCCACTCAAAACAGCCGGCAAGATTCTAATGAGAGAAAGCGCGGGAACGACTCGCGAAGACGGCAGCTGCCCGTCCGCGCATATGGGTGCTGCGGGAGCGAGCCGAATCACAGCGAAACATTTCCGACCGGAGCGAAAGGACGGGTGTTTTGGGGGAACCCTATCACCACAAACAATACAGACTGGGTAATAATAACTTACTGGGCGAATCTCCGGGGATCGAGTCACAGGATAACGGTCGTTTTCAGGGTTGCTGACACTCGCTGTTTTTCGCGTGCCTCTTCAGACGAGGTTCACCTCTGTCCTCCCCGCACCTCTGGACGCCATTTCCCGCCTCCGTACACACACAGTCAACGGCAGGTACCCGGATGAAGAGAGGAGCGAGCATGCGTCCTGCGGCGCGCGGCGCGCGTCCCACACCCCCTTTCTGTTGTTCCGAGAATCAAAACAATATTGAGGCTTCGCAGTGCGACAGGTTTAGCGTACAGTATCTATTTAAAATACACATAACAGTAGCGGGAATCACACATAAACTGTGCTTTAGCAAAAACGCAGAGCGGGGAGTAATTCCTTTTCACAACGGAGTTCGTGTCGGTATTTACCAGGTAGCCTTTCAGGTAAACTAGCAAATATGTATTTGATTACTATTTTTTTTTTCTGACAGGAATGTGGCTCCGATAAGTTAGCGCATAATAATAGAACAAAAGTAGCAGACCAAGTTAACTAGATAAAAAGCCTTGTCCGCAAGTTTGAAGCAGGTTTAAAATCCTGACGTTTGATAAAGTTTGAGATAGAAAATGTCAGATTATATAGACTGATAGATAGATAAGAAATGGGTATAACGCAATCTATATGAGTTTAAGATATAACATAGAATGGCAGCTTAATTGAGTCTAACCGGCTTCAGTGTGTTCATTTGAATTTTGTCAGTTGGAGTTTGAATAGTCTTGGCTCATTTGAACAATATAAGTCTATGGAAATTTTCCCCGTTTTAATCGTCATTTTAGGAAAACCATAAGACCGGTCAGTTAGAAAAGACAGGGCAGGCTAAGTCAGAACAGGCTGAAGGTCTGGGCCGAATTTGGTGGCTGGAGCTTGAAAGCTCTAGGACAATGTCTCCAAACTTGTTCCTGGAGGGCCAGTGTCCTGCAGAGTTTAGCTCCAACCTGCCTCAACACACCTGCCTGGAAGTTTCTAGTGTGCCTAGTAAGACCTTAATTAGCTGGTTCAGGAGTGTTTAAAGGGGTCATATGATGCGATTTCAAGTTTTCCTTTCTCTTTGGAGTGTTACAAGCTGTTCGGGAATAGATAAGATCCCTAAAGTTGCAAAGACTAAAGTCTCAAACCCAAAGAGATATTCTTTATAAAAGTTAAGACTCGTCCATGCCCTCCTTAAATGCCTTGTTTAATCAAGCCCCCACATATCTACATCACTGTGTGGGAAGATTTGCATAACACCGCCCACACCTCTGGACGCCATTTCCCGCCTCCGTACACACACAGTCAACGGCAGGTACCCGGATGAAGAGAGGAGCGAGCATGCGTCCTGCGGCGCGCGGCGCGCGTCCCACACCCCCTTTCTGTTGTTCCGAGAATCAAAACAATATTGAGGCTTCGCAGTGCGACAGGTTTAGCGTACAGTATCTATTTAAAATACACATAACAGTAGCGGGAATCACACATAAACTGTGCTTTAGCAAAAACGCAGAGCGGGGAGTAATTCCTTTTCACAACGGAGTTCGTGTCGGTATTTACCAGGTAGCCTTTCAGGTAAACTAGCAAATATGTATTTGATTACTATTTTTTTTTTCTGACAGGAATGTGGCTCCGATAAGTTAGCGCATAATAATAGAACAAAAGTAGCAGACCAAGTTAACTAGATAAAAAGCCTTGTCCGCAAGTTTGAAGCAGGTTTAAAATCCTGACGTTTGATAAAGTTTGAGATAGAAAATGTCAGATTATATAGACTGATAGATAGATAAGAAATGGGTATAATGCAATCTATATGAGTTTAAGATATAACATAGAATGGCAGCTTAATTGAGTCTAACCGGCTTCAGTGTGTTCATTTGAATTTTGTCAGTTGGAGTTTGAATAGTCTTGGCTCATTTGAACAATATAAGTCTATGGAATTTTTCCCCGTTTTAATCGTCATTTTAGGAAAACCATAAGACCGGTCAGTTAGAAAAGACAGGGCAGGCTAAGTCAGAACAGGCTGAAGGTCTGGGCCGAATTTGGTGGCTGGAGCTTGAAAGCTCTAGGACAATGTCTCCAAACTTGTTCCTGGAGGGCCAGTGTCCTGCAGAGTTTAGCTCCAACCTGCCTCAACACACCTGCCTGGAAGTTTCTAGTGTGCCTAGTAAGACCTTAATTAGCTGGTTCAGGAGTGTTTAAAGGGGTCATATGATGCGTTTTCCTTTTTTCCTTTCTCTTTGGAGTGTTACAAGCTGTTCGGGAATAGATAAGATCCCTAAAGTTGCAAAGACTAAACCCAAAGAGCCAAAGAGATATTCTTTATAAAAGTTAAGACTCGTCCATGCCCTCCTTAAATGCCTTGTTTAATCAAGCCCCCACATATCTACATCACTGTGTGGGAAGATTTGCATAACACCGCCCAAATGTTCAGGCAAAGAAAGAAGCGTAACTTTGATTCTCGCTGTAGTATTGTTGTTGCCGCCGCCGCCGTGTCATGGATACGCTGTGTGTTTTATTGTGAAAGTGAAACTACTTTGTTTGGTCTTCCAAAAGAGGACACAACTAGAAATCAGTGGTTACGTTGTATTTCCAACACTGTTCCAGAACAGTTCAACCAAATATTCAGATGTGTGCAGCGCAGTTTATGGAGGACAAGGACTGTTTCCTGGGAGAGTAGCCTGCAATGCCGGTGTTCTGACAAATAATGCTGACTCACAGCCTGTAAGTAGTTTTCATATTTAAAGAATTTGCCACTGACGATTCAAACGTGAGTTTTGAGCAGTGTAGAGCAGTGCTAGTTGTTTGTCATTTGGGTTTATGTTTACGCGGCGTGATGCAACGCATAAAAAGACAGTATAAGTCATTATAATCAGTAATTTTGTCCCCACTGGATGCAACAAATGCCTCGTTTATAATGGATTTTATTGGTTTTGTCTCGTCACACTGACATGGCATCACAAGAAGCGTTTCCATTACAGATTTGCGCTAAACTTTGGCGATATTTTATAAATGTCGATAAAAAAGTATTGCAAAATGACGGCGTTTCCATTAACCAATGTTATGCGACTAAAACGTAACCTTTTGCCTCTCGCGATAAGTCATGGCAACGGATTTTAGTGGGATTTTGGCTATATTTATTCAAAGGAGGCTTATGCTGTATCTTTACAGAAGCAGCAAAGAGAGCTGCTTCAGAAACGTGTGGCGCAGCTGGAATAAACCATAGACTGTATAAAAACATAAACACAAGCATTGAGTGGCCGCAATCAGCTTCAGTGACCGTATCAGAGCCTCACTGCACCGCAGACGTGTGCAGTGTAAATTGTCTAAGCATTAATGGTAGGGAAAGCCCCTTATACTGGAGAGTGGCTACATATTATGTGTTTCTTGGAGGTTATAGTACAGTGAAGAATGATCATATGACTTTTTACATACGTCATGTGACCTGTAAATGCGAAAAAGCCATTTCCATTGCAGTTTTGTGAATTATTTCTTTTTCGCATTGCCTGAAAAACCACCTCATGCTAGCGTAAAAACTTTTTTGCGATATATGGGAGTTTTTGCGAAATTTACGCGTTTCCATTAAGCGTATTTTCAGTTCGCAATTTCAATTTGCGCAATTTGAAGGGTAATGGTACCTACAGTATGGTAAGGGGTGTACCATTTCAGTCACGCGTAAGGTATTCGGCCAATCACAATGCACTGGATAGCTGGCCAATCAGAGCACACCTAGCTTTTCAGACCGATGAACTTTGTAAAAATCGACGCGTTTCAGAAAGGCGGGGCATAGAGGAGAAACAATAATGTACAGTATGTGGAAAATAATGTTTTTTTTTACCTTAAACCGCATAAACACATTTCATTACACCAAATAATGTTATTTTTTTAGCAACGTCATATGACCCCTTTAATTAGGGATGGAGCAAAACTCTACAGGAAACCGGCCCTCCAGGACCAAGTTTGGAGACCCCTGCTCTAGGAGATGCATTTAGAAATGTAGTCTCAGAATAACAACAACAACAATAGTAATCTTAAATAGAATATCAGCAGGTTGGCTTTCTCAATCCAGTTTAACTGTGTACTAGCATTTATTTATGCATAGCACATCGACAAGCAGCCAGTAAAAATAGAACGAGTACACGGGGTATAAGATGAGAAGGAAAGGCACGTTCTGTTGTCATGGCAATACCGTTATGAAGCACTTAGGCGGAATGCCTGTATATTCCTGAATGAAGTGAATTTTAATCCCATTCTACTTCAGATGCCATCATGATACGAAGGCATTCCCTATAGCACTGGTTCTCAAACCTTTCCATGAAGTACCCTCAGCACTGCACATTTTGTATGTCCTCTGATACACCCACTTCAGGTCTTGCAGTCTCCACTAATGAGCTGATGAGTTGAATCAGGTGTGCTAGATGAGGGAGACATACAAAATGTGCAGGCCCGGGGGGGTACTCCAGGACAGGTTTGAGAACCACTGGCCTATAGCTATATGTCTTAGAACAGGGGAGTTAAACTAATTTCCTGGAGGGTAAGAGCCCTGCAGTTTTGTCCCAGCCCTGCTGCAACACACATGCCATGTAGTTTTCAAATAAGCCTGAAGGACTTGATTAGTTGGATCAGGTGTGTTTAATTAGGGTTGAATCTAAACTCTGCAGGGCTCTGCCCCTCCAGGAATTGAGTTTGACACCCCTGTCTTAGAACAAAATATTTTGAAATATGAAGGCGAATAGGTACAAATTTACATAAACGTTCTTAATGCAAACAGACAGTAAAACGTTATACAGAAAAAAATATTTTATTGTTACCGTAATGTAATCATTTTTGTTTGTAAAGCAGCCTGGGACAATTTAATGAAGATTTCTGAGTGCCCTTCTTGATGCTACTACTTTCCGTACTTCAGTCGACTCACAGTGATAGGATTTGCACTTTTTCCCAAAACAGCACCAGTTTATTTGAAATATGGAGCAATTTGTTAATCATTATCCTTGGATTGCACTGCACAGCTGTGTAAGAGAGCCCAAACACCCATGTGACAGATCTCAAAAACAATCACAAGCTATAAGAGTACATTCAGTATGCCAACCCTACCAAATTTTGCTTGAGTATGAAACAAACACAAACAGTTAGGTCTATAATCATTATTTTCATTTGAGAGTTTAGCAATTTTACAGCATTCCTTGCCACACAGATTCCTCCTTATATGTACTGTACATCTACAGCTACCAGTAAGAAAGGAAGCAGGCCAATAGCTGTGATGAGTTTAGTCTGTGGCACCAAGTATTGCTTTTTTTCCATTTTCTTGATGATCTACAGGCTGATTTACAAAGGCTGCCTTTTGCATGCAACAATGTCCTTACAAGACTCCATGTGCACTTCTAAGTGCTCCTTCAGAATTAGAATCGGAGTAGTTCCAAAAACAAAAACCAAAAAAAGACCCCCATCTGGCCAATCAGTGTCATTATGTACCAGAGAGATTAAAAAGTTGAACAGCAACTTAATTGCATCTTCCCATAGTTTACACTTAGGCAACAGTTGTCCAAAAAGCTAAAAGGGAGATTATACTTTTCAGCAGTTCTCAAAAAAATGAAGGAAAACTGGTGTTGGTGTTGTAGAGGTCCTTTTCACCAGTAGTATCAATATGTTCCACTTTGTGAATCTAACAGAGAAATATTACTTCCTTATTATCTATTCACAGTTGTGTCCTCCAATCCCTGGAGAAGTTATTTTATTATCCAAAAGAAAAAAAAGAAAGAAAGAAAAAACAAGACATTTGTACAAAATAATAGTTCCAAATCCCAATTCTGATACACCTGTGCTACAGATGAGGGCAAAAAAAAAAACACCATGAAAACAATACACTCAAATCAGGTCATGTGCAAGCAAACATTTGCAGCAGATTATGAAATCACTGTCATATTTAAGTTGAATAAAACACTCATCTGCAGTCACCGATTACACAACTGTAACCGCTGAAAATCGTTCCTCTCTGAAGACACTGAAATAGTTTGAATAGTCTGAATGTCTCCAATCATTATACCAAAATCGCAGGTGAAATCCAAAGTTCCTTTTCCTGGCTTGGCTACTTCATTGTCAGAAAGATCCAAAGCTCAACAAAGGATTTGTGAGGGATTGAACTACAGGACATCAATGGCTTGATGTCGCTTTCCATAATCCACAGCCCTTTCACCTGGAGCCTCCCGATCTTCATCGTCTGAAAGATACAACAACAGAGATAATTACAATTCAGTGATCAATCACAACAATGGCTGACTAACTAACTAGCGTAACTTTCATGGGTAAAGAAAAATATGCCTAGAAACAGTGAAAGCTACTAAGGCCACATACACATTGCACAATTTTGGGGAGTGACAACCACATTTAAATGTGTGAATCCTGTAAATTAGGGTTAATCACTTCCAAAATAAAAGTATGTGTTTACATAATATATGTGTGCACTGTGTATATTTATATGAATATACTGTATATAAATACACACACACATGCATATATTTAAGAAATATATGTAATACATATTCATATTTATATATAAATATTAATATAAATGACATTATATACACGGATATATATACACACATATATATATATATATATATATATAACTTCTGAAAGTGCACAACAGAACTTTTACTGTAGCAGTACATAAAAAATGTCAAATCTGAGAATGTCATTTAAAATCAATTAAACAAATAAACCATATGTAAATACTACCAACTCTCAACTTGGTGATATATAGTTAATCAACCAGAAAACGTAACATTACTAAACTGTTCCGAGTTATCGCAAATGTACTGGTTATGAGGAAATATCGTGCAGCTCTAATATCAACCATGGTATACACACACACAGAACAAAATTTACAGGATTAATTCTTGCACTTACATGAGGTTGTCAGTCCCTAGACTTTGCATTGTGAACATGGCCTAAGAGACATAGGGTTTACAACTGTCACAAGTGTTAAGTGATACCAATGCAAAAATTGGCAAGATGCAAAAAGATGGCCCAGTGTACACAGCTAAACAACACGAGTTTAAAAAAACAAAACTCATTTACAATATCAAAACCCTAGTGAAATGGATTTAACACTGGTGTTATGGCTTTCACATGCACTGAAAACACAATAACTCTACACACTAACACGCTGATTAGTAAAGACAATGACTGGAATGAGGCATGCTGGGAGAGAAGGTTCAGTCTCATAATCACATGGTCCATTAAAGGGGTCATATGATGCGATTTCAATTTTTCCTTTCTCTTTGGAGTGTTACAAGCTCTTGGTGCATAAAGAAGATCTGTAAAGTTGCAAAGACTAAAGTCTCAAATCCAAAGAGATATTCTTTATAAAAGTTAAGAGTCAACCACACCCTCCTAAAACGGCTCGTTCTAACACGCCCCCACATGTCTACGTCACGATGTGGGAAGATTTGCACAACACCACCCAAATGTTCACGCAAAGAAAGGCGGCATAACTTTTATTCTCGCTGTTGCCGCCGCTGCCATTTTGTGGAGTCACTGTGTGTTTCATTGTGAAAGCGAAACTACTTTGTTTAGCCTTCCAAAAGAGGACACAACTACAAATCAGTGGTTAAGTTGTATTAACAACACTGTTCCAGAACAGTTCAACCCAAATATTCAGATGTGTGCAATGCATTTTATGGAGCATGGATGAGGACTGTTTCCTGAACCAGTAGCCTAATGGCACAAAGGCTGTTTCTATAAAGTTGGGCAGTTCCAACTTTGCAAGGACAGTCTGGCGCTTCCGACTCACAGCCTGTAAGCAAGTTTTTTTATATTTGCCAATGATGATTCAAACGTGAGTTCTGAGCAGTGTAGAGTAGCGCTTGTTGTTTCTCCGATCACAAATGCAGACATGGTTTTATGTTTACGCGGCGCGATACACGCAATGCATTAAAAGACAATATAAGTCGTTATAATCAGTAATTATGTCCCCACTGGATGCAACAAATGCCTTGTTTGTAATGGGTTTTATTGGATTTGTCTTGTCTAGTGATGTCCGGATCGCGTACGAATCGTTCTATTTAACCGGATCTTCTTAGTGAACCGGTCGAATCAGTTCACCAAAACGAACTGAATCGTTTGAAACAGTTCGCGTCTCCAGTATGCACTAATCCACAAATTACTTAAGTTATTCGGTTTATAAACGTGCCTGACACTCCCTCTGACGCGAAATAAACCAATATCCCGAGTTGTTCAGTTACTGTTGTGCACGAGCAGAGCAGCTGGACTGAGTCTCGTCCTGCTGGGAGACTGCATTACAGTATGTTAAGGGGCGTAACATTTCCTTCACACGCTTGAGGCATTCGGCCAATCACAAAGCACTGGATAGCTGGCCAATCAGAGCACACCTCGCTTTTTTAGAACAATGAGCTTTGTAAAAATCGACGCGTTTCAGAAAGGCGGGGCATAGAGGAGAAACAATAATGTACATTATATGGAAAATAATGTGTTTTTTTAAACCACAAACACATTGCATTACACCAAATACACAACATAATGTTCTTTTTAGCAACGTCATATGACCCCTTTAAGGTTAAGTAGCTCACATTCACAACTATCTCATTAACATGCTCTCAGCACACTGAGGTGAGGCTTCCGCCTCTATTGACCCTTTCCACAAGCCTTTCGAGCATTAGGCCAAACGAGCTGACGGTACTTCAGTATGCTGTGAGCTCATGATGACTGAACCAGCAGCTTAATTTAGCAGCACGGCAACAGCACAAGGGAGGGGGAGAGGAGACGGAATAGCAAAGCAGTTGCATTCCCCCTGGCTCACCTTGGACGTCTTCCTCCCCACCATCACCATCCTCTTCCTCATTGTAGGCCAGCTCAGCCTGTTTGTCCGCCTCATACTCACCCACGTTGCCATCATCCCCGTTATAGTCCGCCAGCTTATTGCCGTGTTGCGGTTCTACAGGGGACTCATTTTCATCAAAGAAACGGCCTGCAGAGGCAGAGAAGGGCCCCATCAGGAAAGAGAAAGAAAGAAAAGAGAAAGAAAGGAATGAGCAAAATTTGAAAGTAGTAAAAGACAAGGAAAGAAGGACATTAAGGGAATAGTAAAAGAAAGCACAGAAAGGCAGACAGATCAGAAGCATATTCACAAGAATAAAGAGCTAAGAAAGGACAATAAGACTACATGGAAAGTAACTGATTATGCCATAATTTAGGCCCAAAGGAAATCAAATCAACTGAGGACAACTGAGGAATGGAGCTGGTGGTAGAGGAGTTCACAAAGAAGAAAGGAGGGCTGGGTGGGATGGGGTAGATGGTGGTGTGGAGGAGTTTAGCAGATGGAGCAAAGTCAGGCATCGCTGTAATCAGCAGAGAACCCAATCTAACATACAGCTTTACGATCTGTATTTCACACACACATATGCTCTGCCTGGGCTTCATATACACACACATTCATCTGCTACCTCAGAGGAACTGATTTAAGGCTGTGAACTAGCTTGAATGGTGCCACCTTCTGTTGCATCAAACCCCAGAGAGAGCCTTAAGGGAATAGTTCACCCAAAAATGAAAATCATTTACTCAGCCTCATGTCATTTTTAAACCGTATTTATTTTTATTAAGTGGAACACAACTTGACAGAAATAATTACCTTCCACAGCTTAAAACATTCTGCTAAATATCTCATTTTGTGTTTTACGCAAAGCATAAAATCAGGATTTGAATGACAATTTATGTGTGAACGATTCTTTTAAGATGGGAGGGCCTAAAGACATGAAGGTAACCATCAGCACCTTTTGGAAACTGCCAACCACCTATACGTAAATGTGATGTCTGAGGTTAAGAGATTATGGGAATATCAGTATCCGGTTGCTAAGTCTGAAGTCATGCGTCACAGTTTCTGGGTCCAAACACTTTCAGACAAATGTCTGACACCTTGAGCCCGGAGACTGTAGTGAACATTGTAATTAAAAACAAAAACCAAAGAAGAAAACTTAATTTAGAGGTGCACTATAAATGAATGGTGCTCATAAATGTCTGTTGAGATAGTATTCTCACTTGAAACAGAGTAGAGGCTTGAACCAGGAAACAGTATTTGATATGTCACGACTTAGCAAGTGAATAGCTGAAGCTTTGTCTCGCCATATCTTCAGAAACTGCACCCATCCCCACCTTTGCACAATTTAATACTCACTCTGACGGTGACGTGGAATGTCAGCGGGCGCGTGATCTCTGCCATTGTGTGGGTCAATGGGTTTCGGAAGGACCTGAGCCGGGTTAGGAGGAGGAGGAAGTCCAACTCCCTCTGCCTTTAAACCTTCAGCTAATGAAGCAAGCACAGAAACAACACTGGATATGAAAAAGTTACATTTCTGTAAGTAGAGGGATGCCACTTAATGATTTGACTCTAATCTCCATTATTCCCATGTGAAAAAACAGCAAAAGTAAAAATGTAAACTTCAATTAATGACAGGGACAAATAGAAAATAAGAAAGATGAAAACAGGACAGCTTCTCCGCAGCAAGGAAAGAAAAATAAATAAAAAAATAAAGAGACACACGCATAATAAAAAAAAAACCTGAAGTTCTACTACATAGCTCCCCCAGTACAAAGAAACCACAAAGCTATATTTGCATTGTCTAAAGGAAATATCAGTGTTTGAGCAAATAGTGTTTTGATAAAGCTTTTGGTAATATGGAAAAATTTGATGTAAAAAAAATTGCACCTATAGTAATAAAGTATTAATAAGAAATACTTTCTGAAAAAGATGAAGAGTCATTTTAATACAGTTTTGCCTTGTGTGCCCTGCAATAATGTAATCCTTACTGCCTGCATAGTCGCTGTGTGTGTGTGTGTGTGTGTGTGTGTATATTTGGGTCCTGCATAACATTTCTAAGACAACCAACAATTGAAAAGTGTTAGTATGAGCAATATAAGCACATATAAAACATGACCTCTCACCTCCCAGCTGTCTACGCTGCTCCCCAAACTCATCTGCTTTTATGCCTGCCTTATTATCTTTGTCAAACAGCAAGGGTTTGTCTGCCACCGGCTTTGGAACCTGCTGCTGCACAGGTACATCGTTGTTCCCTAAATGCAGTTTTTCATCATGGGGCATGTCTGGTCGGTCCAACGGTTGCCCGCGGGCCAAATCATCCCCTGGTCTGGCACCAGCTCCAGCTCCGAACCCTGCCCTCTCCTCCTTCAGCAATGCTGCAGCTTCTGCGGGCTCCATGTGCTTCTGCAGTGTGATGGCTGGCTTCTTTAGGGCTGGAGAAACATTAAATGTGAATAAGAATTAAGTAACAGACATGAACTTTTATTTTCAGCATGCTTTAGAGTTTATTCTCTCGGTTACTCATCAGCAAGATGACTATTCAGTAGTTCATTTAAACCTTCTAGAGATTTACTTTGTGATACTCACCAAACTGTGCATCTTCTATCTTGCCTACTTCACTGTCCTCAATGCCAGGCATGCCAGCATCGCTACCAGGTTTACCCAGATCATCTTGCGTGTATGTGATAGAAAAAAAGCAAGAGAATGGGATTTTTTTTCAACCAAAATGTTTATGCATCTGCTCATTGAGGTTTTTTCCGCTACCTTTAAGAACTGGGCTGTCATTTCGCCTTGCAGCCACTGTGTGGCGCTCTGCAGCGTCCTCCTCTTTTTTTTTGATGGGTTGATCAAGATCCGCCTCCAACTTCCGACCCCCTGTGTCCACTTTACGATTCTCTAATAAACTCTGCAATGAGGAAGTTTTTTTGTTTTAATGCAAAATACAGAGTTTTAGTGGAGACAAGTTACAGTTTAAACTGACTGAATTCAAGTCATTCTTATCCCACCTGTCTGAGTTTTGCTGCCTCTTCTTCTACTCTTTTCTTGCTCTCTTCATATTCTGCCTTCAGCTCAGCTATTTGTCGGCCACACTGCAAGCTGCAATGCACATATTACATTCTAGATTTATATTTGCATGATCAACGAGTCTAGTCAATTTAAACAATCCCTAATGTAGGAATGGAAGTGCATAGAAAACAAGACCCCTTTTTCTGGGTCTGGGTCCACAAGTGTTTATATTCACCTCTCATACTCTAGCTTCTTTTCCAAATTGGTGCTGTTTTTCCGCACTTCCCTCAGTTGGTCTTCCTGTCGGATGACCTCCTGCCTCAATTCCTTTACTTGCTCTGTAAATGTGTACACACACACACACACACGTCAACAAACATGACTACATGCCCCATTAGATCAGCAGTCCAAAACCCCACAATATGAAAAATATCAGCCAGCAGGATACCATGATTGGTTTACACCAGTGTGGAGTAGAAAGAAACAACACTGTATGAGAAAATGTACAACAATAGTTGCATACCCCACCCCAACCCTATACCACTAACTCAGAGGTGAAAGTAGCACCCTCTAGTGAGCATTTCTTACCTTTCAGTCTGTGAATCTCTGACATCTGGGCACTGACATCATTTTGCAGCTTATTCTGGAAAGTACAAAAAAAAGAGTGTAAACAGGAATGCAATATTATACAAACTTTATATTTTTTGAATATATTATGAACCATGCCATATGAGATTTTAACAAATTAAATAACTTTGAGTATCTAAAAGCAATACAACCAATTTGCTATTTAAAACAATACAAAATAGATAAACAAAAAACACCATAATAGGGTAAATAATGTAACATAGAATTCATAATTGTCTAAATGATATTTCAGGTTCCCACTCTTTTTCAGTGATCATTTTCCAGGACATTTTCTAATTTACATTATTTCTTACAGTGGGAATAAACGACCAGGATCACACTCTAAAGTAATATATTCCTCCCTCTAGAAGTCTTTAAAAACATATAGTTTATGGCCATGACTTAACTATAAAAACTATCGGCAGAACAGCAGAAGGAAATACAGCAAAATAGCAGTCTACTGCACTGTGTGTAATGTACACATAACTCACTAACACTGCTGAAGGGTAAGCTAAAAGCCTATGCATGCTCATCCTATTTTATATTGGTGCTTCATCCAATCAATATCAGTTTGTAAAAAAAATAAAAAGTGAGACAGCAGTCTTAGGAGGTTCCAGAGTGATTGTTTTCCAAACATACGCCTCCATTTATTACTCTTTCGACACCTAAAGAGGAAGTCGAGGCTTGCAGTTCCTCTGACACACAATGGAGCCTAATGGAGCTTTAATACCTGTCCTGGAGAAAACTGTTTGCATTCCTATTCATCTCAGTGGCAGTTGCTGGACTGGCATCTACCAACTGAAAGCTAACGGCAACAGCCAGACCTTACACTGACCCCTAACCATACACTAACCCGTACCACACTCCTACTGCTGATTCCACTATTAGGCTGATCAGTCACCCGATTTAAAGTAGAAATTAATGGAGGAATCACACACAGGAGAGGGGTCAGTAATTAAAGCATCAGTGTCACCCTGTGGAGAAAATAGCCAAGCTCAGCACCCTTCTCATCAGCAGGTGAGAGAGTAACAGAAGCTCACTGCATCACTTCAAACCACTTCCACTCTTGAGTCTTTTACAACATCTGGCTCAGGGCAACAACCACTTACAGATCCATAGACTTGGAGAACTGATCTTCATCCATAACAATTAGGACATTAAATAAAACTAAAGTCAATATGAAGTGGCTGTTACATACCAGGATGGAGGCAATTACTTGGAAGGGAGAGATTAAATTTTTTTATCCAGCCTATTTGAAATAACATACATAGATGGATAGTGCACAATTACACCAGGAATATGCATTTAAGTAAACGGGGTCAATTTTGATGCATGAAGTCCTTTGTAAAATCAACATTTGAGCATGCTGACGAACTGATCAGCATACCATCCAAATACCACTGGTTGCAGGTTGCAATTACTTAAAAGTAATATTCATCATTCGATCACTTTGATCCATAAGGTTGGACATTTTCTGTAACCATCCTATTTTTATCCATAAGAAAAATATTGTACTGTGGTAATATTGTACAACAGAATAGAAATCAATCATTTAACAAAACTATTTTATAAATAAATTATGCCACAACAGTTAATTACAGTTTGCAAACTGACACCAAAATGTATTAGAACTGAAATATCTGATTCTGTAACCTCAAAAATGGGTTCGTTCAGTTTTGCCAACATTTGCATGTCAGCTCCAGAAGGCCAAAAGCTTCACAACAAACTTCATTGGTGAGATATCACTTATTTCCTACATGATAAAACAATTACTAGAATGATTAATTATTCAAAAAGAATATGGCTGATCTTTGTTTCACCATAAACAACCTGAAGAGCCAAAGGCGATGATCTTTCATAATGGGGTTGGTACTGTTCAGAGAAAAAAAAAGATGTTTCTTTATTGACAACCATTCACTAGTAACCAAGATTTCAGACCAATTTTATTCCCAAGCAACATTTGAATGAGTACATATTTTACCAGAGCTCAATTTATTTGGAAAGCCCTTGACTTGCTGCCTTCTGCGTCAATGGTCTAATTATATAGGTTACGTGCTCTCAAGTTTGCACACGTCATCTGAGCAACTGCCATTGAGATGAATGGGAATGCTAATAGTTGACTTTCTCCTTGGACAGACCATAAAGCAAAAGTGAACAGTAAAGTCAATGATAGGTGTGTCTGTGTGTGCATGAGGTCTCCACCTTTGGTATACAGAACAGGAAACAGAATGACAATAGTGACATTCCAAGCAGGGAACAGATCCTATTCTTAAACCCATGACACATGGATAAAATGAGGTATAAAATGACACCATGAAAAGGTATAAAATTAAACTCCCTTTAAGATGCAAGCATAAGAGTTGCCATGATCAGTTAAGGAGAATATCAATGTAGCTTCAGTTGATCAAAATGTGTAGTACTGACAGGTATTAAAGATCTAGCAGCTTTATCAAGACAATCCACTTACTGAGTTTTGTATCGTTCTCATGAAAATATGGTGGTTTCCACTTTCCAGCACTTTTTCTGTCAAAAGGAAACTTTAAACAAATTAAAGGGGTCCTATTATGCTTTTTCACTTTTTCAACTTTAGTTAGTCTGTAATGTAGCTGTTTGAGCATAAAAAAGATCTGCAAAGTTACAAAGTTCAAAGTTCACTTCAAAAGGATATATTTAATTTAACAGAAATCACTTTTCAAAAACTACAACGAACGACTCGTTTGGACTACAACGCATATTTTCCGGGATTTGTGATATCACAAAGATCGACGAATGGGACGAGACCTGGTTGAGCTGCACTTGAGAAGGCAGCGAGTGTTATCATCACTATGTCGGAGACACGCTAGCTTTCCCAAGGCAGACGAACTTAGATTGGTTACAATCATCCGGGTTTAAAATCGCACTCAAATTGATTTGATTTTAAGCAATATTTACACTGAAGCTTGCAGCCGGCTATGGTAAGGGGCATGACATTTCCCGACCAGGCGCCGAGTGCTGCCAATCACAACACACACTGGCCCAGCTAACCAATCACAGCACATTTCGTATTTCAGAAGGCGGGCCTTCATTTGATACAGGAACTATTCGAGCCGTTCATGCCAGACTGGGGAGAGAGGTGCTGTAATAATGTAAAATATGTGAAAAATAATGTGTTTTTCGAACAACCTAGTATGAGAGCCTGCTCTAGTACACCCCCAAAACAAAATCAAGACTTTGTAAAAGAGCATAATAGGACCCCTTTAAAGAAAAATTAAAAATAAATCAAAATACAAGACACGTGATATAATTCAACATTTTCAGTTACTTCAGACTGTACAAGGTTGCAAAGCATCAGGGTGCCTCCTAAAACAAGAAGACATTTTACAAGTATTGCTATAGGCAATCAATGTGAAAGGGTAATAATCTGTAAAGGGGCCTGAGTGAGCAATATGACCAAACATTTGCTGCAGCACGGCATCAATCTACAGGGTACAGGGCATCCAAATGCACATGGAATATCAATGCTCATAAATCCCGTTCCCCTTTCCAGGTAGACAAAAAAAACCTTGGCAGAAATGGGTCTCAAATTTGAACTTCTGCAACAATGACATCTTCCACATCACCCTCCTCGCACAACAACCAAGATGATAGGTTCTTTATTTAACAGGGACAATGGACAAAGACTGCCCCAGAATTAGCTACAAGGCTAAATTTCATCTGCTGTCCCTGAGCAGGAGAGCATCAAAAACAAATTACATAGCAAAAACATAAATGTTTTATAAAAAATTATATAATTAAAATAAATAAACAATTTTACATCTTCCAAATCATCCTCCTCTCACAATAACCAAGATGGCTGATCCATTTACTGTAAACCATAGGGTGAAAACGATAACGAAGAGGAAACAGGAGTGCTATAGAGCAATAAATGGAATGAATGCCAATTAAATTATTTTAAAAATACATATTCCATATAACAATTTGGATATAGATTTATCGGCCAACATATCGGTTATCGGCTTTCAAAAATAAAGAATAATCGGTTATCGGTATCGACCAAAATTTTCATATCGGTGCATCCCTACTAAATGTTATTAAGAAAATAAGCAAACATGAATGGTATTTGACTTCTAGCCCTATTAATGACAGTCTCCCAACAATTATGTTGATATAATATCAAGAAGAAAGAGAGATAGAGGGCAGTGTAGGAAGACCTGGAGATGTGAAGGAGTGTGGGGGGCTCTCACAGCCCTGGGCACACAGATTGGCCCCAGACCATGAGCTTTCAGCTGTGTCACACAACCACAGGGAAGCCCACGGCTTGAATCCATAAACAGCACCATGGCAGGATGCTCTCTGTCCTGTCAGCTCACATTTTTAGTGTACTGATGTTAAAGGTGCGTGGGATAATATCATTACTCACAAAGACCAACTTAACACAAACAAAACATCTTAAAGGTGTATACCCATATTATTACACACACATATATATATATATATATACACACACACACACACACACAATGATTTTAAGATTTCATTAATTTCCCTTTACAATTGTACAAATCTGTGGACAGAATTTACATGGGAAAAGTCAGTGCTGCCGTCTGTGATGCAACCTCTGCTGAATGAACATCACACAAAAGAAAAACTGATCTGCAGGCACAACTAGTAGAACAGGCACAAAGAGAACATCAGTTAATATCAGCAAACTGCCTACTTCTTTAGAAAACGTATGTAAGCACCTTTTAAATGCACTGTGTATGTGTGGGACAAGATAACAGCAGGGCTCGCAAAATTTCTAAATCCCTGGTAGCCCTTCGGGCAGGTCCTCTTCAGATTTTAGCAGCACGAAAATTAATTTAACTAGCCCAATATATATATATATATTTTTTTTTTTTTTTTTTTTTTATATAAAAAAATGATTTAG
>NW_015505375.1:1566300-1568387 GCF_001515645.1 Sinocyclocheilus grahami
GTAGCCCTTCGGGCAGGTACTCTTCAGATTTTAGTAGCCCGAAAATTAATTTAACTAGCCCAAATAAAAAGACCTTTTTTTTAATATAGAAAATCAGTTAGGAGTTTAAATGTCAATCAAAAATATTTTCAATACACATCAACAAATATGAAGGAAGGAATTTTATTTCACTATTTACAGTGTATCTGCAGAATTAAAAAAAAATACATTTAAGACAATTTATGACCCATTTTAAGAGCTGCATAAGTAAAATGAACAGTATGAGTGGGGTTGGACAATGTCTATGGTAACATACAGTATTGAGGCATAAAATTACATGATTTACAGTTCAGATACAGGTTTTCACAAAAACAAAAATCTTATACAACAGCATTTCAGCCTTTAGACCATTTTATGAAAAGGGATAAATCTAGCATATAAATTATGTTAATTTAAAACGTATAAATATTACGGTCTTAATCGTTTAGATTTTTAGAAGGCACATTAACTTTTTTCTCATTTACAACTATGTGTTTGCTGCGTAAAAACAAGTTGATATTTGTATTGATCTGACCATAAACGGCAAGAAAGACTTGTTGGAAATGCAAATTCATTCTCTGCCACGAGGTGGCGCTTTAGGAGCGCTGAAATATAGTGGTTTCCCCGGTAACGGCTGTACACAAAGCAGCTCCGCCTCATAAACGCTGCTTTATCAGGAATTATAGTCAAATGAAGTTAAAATGCCAACGACACATTTCTGAGGACAGTCGGTTCCCTTCAGATGCGTTCAAATAAAGACATCCACGCCGCATTTTGACTTGAAATGTGCAGCGCTCATATTTATTCAATGCTATTATTGCCTTTTGAAGTTTAATCCGGCCGTTTCCGTCCCCAACTGTAAGACCTCTTGAAATTATAATTAAGACATTTCTTATACCATTTAACGTATTAAAAACGTTTTATGGCCTTAAGTTTGATACAACTCACTTTAGGAGTGTTTAAGGACCCGCAGGAGATCTGTATTTAAAGTCCCCATGAAATCAAAATTAAAGTTTTTTGGGTGTTAGTATCAATATGTTAGTCTTAAGGCTATCTATAAGGCAGTGTGCTCCAAAACAGTGACAAAATTCACATTTAGAAGATATAAGCATTCAAAGCTTGCAGTTCGTCACTTCCGCCAAAACGGCTCAACGATTGTTTTGACGTCACATCGTACTTCAGCTTCTCATCAAACTTTCTGTCCAATCAAATGCTCTCTAGAATCCGAAGCCCCGCCCCCTACACTATAAATAGACGCTGAAGCCGCGGCTGAAATCGGTCACTTGTCCACAGAATTAGTATTTTCTGTACAGTGAATGGCACGTAGTGCACTATATAGGGGACAGGGAACGACTCAAACAGTGTAAATATGCTTTCCATTGAGGAAAAAAAGAAGTCTGGTTCCGACTGATATAAACTAAACACTATTGGCTACTTTAAAAAGGGGGCGGGGCTGCTTGATATGTCCTGCCCTGTCTTCCCGTTTCAGTTCAAATGACAGTAACCGTGGTTCAACAAAATACTGACACAAGGGGGGGTGATCCTTTTTCCAACTCAGTGATTCTGTTTTTTTTTTCTTTTTCTGACATGTTGGGTGTTATATCTTTCATTTGGATGTTATATGTTGCACTGAGTAAATACAGCTGGATAAAACAAAAACTGTGTCTGTCTTAATTTCAGGCTGCAAAGCAACAAAATATGATTATTTTGAATCTATACCCACTGTATACGTGTATAAAAACAAACCCTCGTGGTCCTTTTCTGTCACCCACCTTGTCATCGGTGCAGGCTTTGAGCAGCGCATCCCTGGCCTGCAGTTTGCTCTCCAGCACGCTGTAGTCTCCGTCCTTCTGGTCGATCTGTTTCCGGTGCGTGTCCACCTGCACCATCAGCTCGGAGTTCCTCTTCTCCAGGCGCGAGCGCGCCGCGTCCGTGCGCTTCACCTGCGTCTGCATCTCGGCCAGCTCGTCCAGCAGCCGCCCGTGCTTAGTGGACACACTCCAGTAGTTAAACGACAGAATGACGATCACCACCAATAACACGATCAGGATGAAGGACGGGAGGCGACC
>NW_015505375.1:1569211-1645351 GCF_001515645.1 Sinocyclocheilus grahami
TCAAACTTTCTGTCCAATCAAATGCTCTCTAGAATCCGAAGCCCCGCCCCCTACACTATAAATAGACGCTGAAGCCGCGGCTGAAATCGGTCACTTGTCCACAGAATTAGTATTTTCTGTACAGTGAATGGCACGTAGTGCACTATATAGGGGACAGGGAACGACTCAAACAGTGTAAATATGCTTTCCATTGAGGAAAAAAAGAAGTCTGGTTCCGACTCGAGTCGGCGCAGACCACAAAATGTATCGGAGCTATTTGAATTCTACACAGAATGCTATATTTTATAGCAACATGGATGAGATTGTGGCTGGCATACCCTGTCAAATGCGGCTTTACGGAGCTCAACGGCTCTAGCCCAAGCGGTGATATAAACGAACGCTATTGGCTACTTTAAAAAGGGGGCGGGGCTGCTTGATATGTCCTGCCCGGTCTTCCCGTTTCAGTTCAAATGACAGTAACCGTGGTTCAACAAAATACTGACACAAGGGGGGGTGATCCTTTTTCCAACTCAGTGATTCTGTTTTTTTTTTCTTTTTCTGACATGTTGGGTGTTATATCTTTCATTTGGATGTTATATGTTGCACTGAGTAAATACAGCTGGATAAAACAAAAACTGTGTCTGTCTTAATTTCAGGCTGCAAAGCAACAAAATATGATTATTTTGAATCTATACCCACTGTATACGTGTATAAAAACAAACCCTCGTGGTCCTTTTCTGTCACCCACCTTGTCATCGGTGCAGGCTTTGAGCAGCGCATCCCTGGCCTGCAGTTTGCTCTCCAGCACGCTGTAGTCTCCGTCCTTCTGGTCGATCTGTTTCCGGTGCGTGTCCACCTGCACCATCAGCTCGGAGTTCCTCTTCTCCAGGCGCGAGCGCGCCGCGTCCGTGCGCTTCACCTGCGTCTGCATCTCGGCCAGCTCGTCCAGCAGCCGCCCGTGCTTAGTGGACACACTCCAGTAGTTAAACGACAGAATGACGATCACCACCAATAACACGATCAGGATGAAGGACGGGAGGCGACCGCCACGTCGATTCGCGCCGAAGCCGATCATCGCGTAATCGAACAGAGATTACGATCCCTCGCTTTGTGTGAGCGCCGCGCGTAACTTAAAGAAGGAGAAAAACTATTGCTGTGGCCACTGCTCTACTGAGTTATCTATCTCGAAAGATTTGTGTTCATCCACATTCGGCTTACAGCAACCTTGAAGTGTCCTGAAGTTGGTCACACAACTACTTGACGACTCCACCGGATCCCTTCCGCACAGTTGGCGACTTCAAGCTTTTCCTTGTTTGCATTCACGCGACGCCACTGTCAGTAGATCAAACACACCGACACACACAGGCGACGTGGCCTATGAGCGCTGAAGCGAGCTAACGGCGCACAGACATGAGCTTTCCGTCCTCCGCCCGATCCTACAGCACTTGATAACGCATTTTTATTCGGTTACGGTCATCTCTGCCGTCATGCTCGTGTGATTAATACACTTCTGAATGCACCGTTCGGCTGTATGTTAGCTATAACCTCGCTAAAGTAACTTAGCATGCGCGAATCTGGTGGAGCAACCGCCGTGCGTTAGCTTCAGTTCAACAACGCGATACCGATTTCTTTTAAACACACAAGGCCAACCCGAAATTGGGCATGTAAACAAATCTATTACCATTAGTAAAAAAAAAAGCACTAATAGCCTATTAGACCATTAGCGTTACATCTGACACCGCTAGCTAGGCCTGATTTACAGTATTCTGCACATGCACAACAATATGCACCTGATATAAAACAACACCGTATAAACAAACTCAAATGATGCGTTTAGAGCGTCTCTAAATGCATTTCCATGCAGAATAGACTATAACGTTACATACACCGCTAGCTTTAGAGTTCGCTTGTTCTGGAACTCAACTCCAGCCTTCCTCCTCTGTTCTCGGTCCTGCAGAATGCATGCGCAAACACCATGTATTTGTATATATACATAAGTAAACGCGTCAGCAAAATATCGGATTTCGTAATCGTGTCCTTATCTCGTATATCTAACTACCAGGTTGGATGTCTCGATAAAAACCAGAAAAATGTCGTCCAGCGTGTAAGGTGTACAGAGGAGCGTGATTGACAGCTACAACAACCAATCCGTGAACACAGTAGTACACTTTAGACGAATCTAATTGGCTGTGGGCGTAGCTGCTTCTGTCGTTCAATTTTCATTGGACGAGAGAAGGTAATAAGAGAAGGTATAAGGCACTAGAATGAACGTTCTCATCATTAGCCAAAACGTCGCAGTTATGGGAGCCCTACCTATTCCGGGATGTCGCTCATTATGTCTTTTTTATATATAATACGGTGTACAGAGGAGCGTGATTGACAGCTACAACAACCAATCCGTGAACACAGTAGTACACTTTAGACGAATCTAATTGGCTGTGGGCGTAGCTGCTTCTGTCGTTCAATTTTCATTGGACGCTCATATAATAAGAGAAGGTATAAGGCACTAGAATGAACGTTCTCATCATTAGCCAAAACGTCGCAGTTATGGGAGCCCTACCTATTCCGGGATGTTGCTCATTATGTCTTTTTTTATATATAATATATTCTTTTAATGCCTGAGGTTGATTAAAAATATCAGTTAGTTAAGGCTATAAAGTGTAAGAGCCACAGTAAATGTATCTTCAAATGATTTAAACAAGTAGTTGCCATCTAGTGTGACAAATAATCAGCCTCCCTGTCTGGTTTACCAAAACTTTGAGCGGGGCAAATACAAAGACTGAGCCTCGTCCAAAACCATGGATTTTCACTGCATAATCACAGCAAGATATACAAAATAGTAGTCTATAAAAATAAAATAGGAACAGACTCATTTTTATTTTGCAATACAGAAAATAATTACACACTGAGGTAAGTTGAATAATCCAGCTTCATAAAGGTCTCTGTCCTGCAGTGGCACACAATGACCAAGTATGTCCAATAATTCACATAACGTTTGCAGAAGCTGTGTATTAAATAAAAAAAAAAGAAAGAAAAAGGTTTCATGAAGAGGTAAATCCATGTTGTCATCTTCTATGGTCTTATAGACCCACTCTCCTATTTAGCACAGTAGCAAATTCACTTTAACAAATATTTAACTTTTTTTCTGACGATAAAATAAAAATATATACCCCTGCAGGTAAACACTCTTTATTTTTCTTTTCTTTTATTGTATAATTTTTTTTACATACGAGAGAGCATCAACTCTATAATAACTGTTTTTTGTTTTTCAAGAGCTACAGTTTTCTGCTGATGAGAGTTAGGACTTGTCCTTGGCACATATTCAGAGGATTATGAGGAAAAGAGTGTTTGTAGTCCGGAGGGTCAAAGTGTAGTTTCTCTGCATACACTAAAAATCTGTGTGATTTACTTTTTTGCCCTCATGTGAAACATGCTGATCATGCAGATTCCTACTAAAATGACTGGATTACATTCACAAAATTTCACCAAGCACTGGCAAATGTGACCGTACATTAAGTCTGACGCTGAAGACTGGAGTAATGGCTGCTGAAAATTCAGCTTTGCCATCACAGGAATAAAATACAGTATATTACAATAGAAAACTTAATTTAAATTGTAATAATACATTGTAATATGTTTTTTCAAATGTCTTGGTGGGCATAAGAGATTTTTTTGTAAAAGAAACATCTTACTGACCCCAAACTTTAGAAGGGTAATATGGGTCCTTGAGTAAAATGTTTTTCCAAAGCAAAATCAAGGTCCTGAAGCAAAGCAAATTGAGAACTATTATTCCATCAAACATTACAGATGCATTATGCTAATGTGGAAGGAATGTAAGATTAGAAAAAGTCTTTCACACTAAACAGCCCACATATATACACCAAAGAAAGCGAAGACTTCTGACTTTGTGTTTGTTAATAAATATGCTTGCAGCATCCTCACCCTGAGTGCTAAGGCCAGCTGTGGTGTTCCTTTCACACAGACTGGACTCTGTCACCTGTTGCTCAAGACTGGTGGTGATCTGGATGGGAGAAAAAAAACATTTTAATTACATTTCTAACAAGCTAATCAATAACGTGTTTAGAACTCAAAGGCTTTTGAGTGTAACCTTCTGGAGAGGATGGTGATCGAAAACGGTCTTACACCCGAGGATGATAACAAACAACTGCAAAAGGCGGAGAATCAGACATCAGAACATCTGGCACTGAGGAGTCTGCTGCAGTCTGACATCTGGCATCACACAGTGCTTTAAAACAACTGTGCCATCTTGTGACCTGCAGGGGGCTCTCTAAGATCACATTTGCACTCCAAACGTCTGCATTATTATGACTGCTCACTGTGTGTGGTTTCCATAAAATAAAATAAAAATCTTTATAACATGATTGATCCAAAACACGTAAACTACAGAGTATTCATCCTATATAGAGAGAGCTTATTTCACAGCACAGAGGGACTTTATAAAAAATGTGGAAAATAAGCTGCAGGTTACAATCAGTAGCTATAAATAAAGCTGACTATATCGATTTAAAAATATGTCTTCCTGTCTCTTTCTAGTATTGCTGTTTTCAAAGCTTCTCAGGCTTGTTCAGGTAAGAAATGGCTCCACTGATTGAAATGCCCCTGGTGCTTTGTTCACATGAGAAAGGTCTAAAATCAAGGAAACCTCTTGGTATTTTATCCCTTTTTAATCACAGACTCCTTTAGGTAGCAAACAAAACTTCAAAACACACAAAACATAATCACGGACTCAGTCGCTGGATTTGAAAGGTTTGGGTAATTCTTTGTGCATCTCTTTGCAGAGAGGAGAACTCTTGTTCCCTTTCATCAGGTGAAGAAGAGAAATTTGATGGAAAATCATTGTTCAAAAACAGGCCCTTCTCTCACTGTAAGAAAGCCCAATTCTTTTAAACGGAATGAAATTCCTGCCTATATTGCTGATGTGTTCCAGAGAAAATTATAATCCATTATACAAAGGCACTTGTATTAATTTCTTTCAGCTTTCAAGTGCACCGAAGGACCTTTTGACTGTCGAGCTTTACACAGACAAATGAGTGCAACTGATGAGGAGGAATATTGCTGAATTGGTGTTAAGCTAAAACATAGAGTCTGCATTACTTTAAGACTGAAATACCTGCAAACTAGTACGATCTATAAGAAACCAGGAACTATAATAAAGCAGGAAAAGGATCAATGATGTGATGCTCATCTATTCAAAAATACATCAAATGCATACACATTGTCTCTTGTTAAATGACTCCTTCAAAATTGAACATCAAAATTGTAGCCACCCAAAATGACTCTTTCTTTTCGTGAAACATGCTCACTTTAGGCATTTCATAAAAATCATCTGATATTGTGTTAAATTAAAATAAATAGTCATGCAACTTAATACTAGACACTACATAGCCAAATCATCATGCAATATTACCGTAGTATGTAGAAAAGGTGTCACCTGGCTGGCAGGTGTCTGTCCCACGACAGATTCATAGGGTGGTGGCAACTCAGATGGATATAGAGCCCCGGGGCTGTTTATAGGCACCCCATAAATAGCACTGAAGGGAGAATGTGGAAAGTCCAGATGCAACCCTCTAATGGAGAGAGATGATAGTAAAACATGATTACAACACTGAATCAATGCTTCAGCATATTTGGCTATATTATATTGGTGGGGATGATTTAGGAACAGTGGAAAATGAAACCATTTCCTCTTTATCACAGCGAGTTATACATCCCATTCTTTTAATTAATCAGACTCCCTCTGTCATATAGGAGGGGAGGAATCTGGGGTTTTTTTCAGTTGTTTCTTGTGTATTACCACATCCTGACACTGATTGTGCTTTGAAGCATTCTTGTTGGGTTGCTCTTGCTCTCAATGTATTTACTGCTTTGTTGACACATTAGTGTGGCCGCGGGCTAAACAGCCTCATCAGCACGTTTTTTATGATGGGATGGTGGGTAGAGTGTCTCACAGTGCGAGACAGAGAAATCAATTGTGGATTTACACCAGGCCATGGACACTTGTTGTCCATAAAATGGATAGGTCCAATTTAAAAAAAAAAAAAAGAATGGCTGTTTTTCATAATCATTCCATGGGGCAATTTCACAAACCTCTGTGAATCAATCTATTCACAAATGCAGAAACCTCTTTTTCAGAGCACAGGATTTGCAGCCAAGCAATCTGGGATCTCAGGTGCACTCTTAAAAATAAAGGTTCTTCACGATGCCATAGAAGAACCTTTTTATCTAAATGGTTCCATAAAGAACCTTTAACATCTGAAGAACCTTTCTATTTCACAAAAGGTTCTTTATGGTGAAATAAGGTTCTTCAGATTATAAAAAGGTAAGAAAGAGATGATTCTTTAAAGAACCTTTGACTGAATGGTTTTTTATGGAACCAAAAATGGTTCTTCTATGGCATCGATTTAATCCAAACCACGGGGAACACAGGACAGGTAGAAACACACACGTTGCACATGGAGTTGACGTTTAAGACAAGACGAAGGACTCAGGAAAACACAGGAATAACAAGGAACTAATTGGGACACACCTGAAATCAATGAACAATCAAAACATGGGAGAAACTGGGACACAGAACTGACAGTCAGCTCTTACCTGGCTGACAGGTGTCTGTCCCACGACAGATTCATAGGGTGGTGGCAACTCAGATGGATATAGAGCCCCGGGGCTGTTTATAGGCACCCCATAAATAGCACTGAAGGGAGAGTGTGGAAAGTCCAGATGCAACCCTCTAATGGAGAGAGATGATAGTAAAACATGATTACAACACTGAATCAATGCTTCAGCATATTTGGCTATATTATATTGGTGGGGATGATTTAGGAACAGTGGAAAATGAAACCATTTCCTCTTTATCACAGCGAGTTATACATCCCATTCTTTTAATTAATCAGACTCCCTCTGTCATATAGGAGGGGAGGAATCTGGGGTTTTTTTCAGTTGTTTCTTGTGTATTACCACATCCTGACACTGATTGTGCTTTGAAGCATTCTTGTTGGGTTGCTCTTGCTCTCAATGTATTTACTGCTTTGTTGACACATTAGTGTGGCCGCGGGCTAAACAGCCTCATCAGCACGTTTTTTATGATGGGATGGTGGGTAGAGTGTCTCACAGTGCGAGACAGAGAAATCAATTGTGGATTTACACCAGGCCATGGACACTTGTTGTCCATAAAATGGATAGGTCCAATTTAAAAAAAAAAAAAAAGAATGGCTGTTTTTCATAATCATTCCATGGGGCAATTTCACAAACCTCTGTGAATCAATCTATTCACAAATGCAGAAACCTCTTTTTCAGAGCACAGGATTTGCAGCCAAGCAATCTGGGATCTCAGGTGCACTCTTAAAAATAAAGGTTCTTCACGATGCCATAGAAGAACCTTTTTATCTAAATGGTTCCATAAAGAACCTTTAACATCTGAAGAACCTTTCTATTTCACAAAAGGTTCTTTATGGTGAAATAAGGTTCTTCAGATTATAAAAAGGTAAGAAAGAGATGATTCTTTAAAGAACCTTTGACTGAATGGTTTTTTATGGAACCAAAAATGGTTCTTCTATGGCATCGCTTGAAGAACCTTTTGAAGCACCTTTATTTTTAAGAGTGTAATGCGCAAATATTATGTCATTTCCTGTCAGCTGGGACGTGAGCTGTGTGTCTGTATGTGCGGGTTTACCTCTGGCCCTCCATCACAGGTGTGCAGGTGTACTCTGGGGGGTAGTAGGGAGGAGGGGGGATGGGTGGGATGAACTCGTCGAAATCCAGCGTCTGGTGTAAGATGGTACCATGAGGGGTCATACAGTCCGCGCTCAAGGCACGTGCCCTGTGTGGCATGAACTGATGAAAAAGATTTTAAAAAGTGAGTTTAAAAAAAAATTAGAACATACACAACTGTTCAAAAGTGTAGGGTCAGTAAGACTTGTTTATTTTATTTTATTTATTTTTGAAAGAAGTCTCATACTCACCAAGATGCATTTTATTCAATCGAAAATACAGTAAATACAGTAATAATGAAATATTTTAAATAACTGTATTCTATTTTAATATATTTTAAAATGTAATTGATTCATGTGATGCCAAGCTGATTTTTAGTAGCCATTACTCCAGTCTTCACTGTCACATGATCCTTTAGAAATAATTCTAATTTGCTGATTTGGCGTTCAAGAAATATTTCTTATTGTTATCAATGTTGAGAACAGTTGTGCTACTTAATATTTTTTGTGCAATCTGTGATTTTCGGGACAGGATCACATTTTTTCAGGATTCTTTAATGAATAGAAAGTTCAAAAGAACAGCATTTATTTGAAAAATATATATTTTTACTGTTACTCTTGATCAATTAAATGTGTCCTTGCTAAAGTATTAATTAAATTTTTTTTTTTAAAAACCTACTGACCCCAAACATTTGAATGGTATTGTAGGCTATTTGATGACCCTCTAATGAAACATTCACAGTATTATACTGTTCTTTGAAGTTCTTTCAAATAAGGCAAACTATGAAAACCACTGTGTCCAAAACAATCAAGACTAAAAGTAGGATGTCAGTTGGGTTATAATATAAAACATAAAAAAAAGACATAAGTAGGTCTGGATATTTTGCAAGGATATGAGAACAGATAGGATAGGGCCCTTTCTCACCCTGCTGAGACCCTTTAGCTAAAGAGTTTCATTTTATGCAATTTAACCCTCTGATGCATGAATTATTAAATTGAAAGAAGGATTTTACTTCAAAGCAAAGAATATAATCATTCCAAATATTTTTTTTCCTTCTATTTTTTATGTATTGAGAGAGTTACATAATAGTTATAATCACTTTCATCAGCCATGTAGAATTTAGGTTATAATATAAGAAATAGAAAAACATGTGACATCAAGAAAAGAGCCATATAGAATGATGAGGAAGGGTCAAAGGTTGTCATCCATGGTGATTTTCATGAGATATCATTGTGTGAATGGTTAAATGGATAGTTTACCCGCAAATGAAAATTCTGTCATCATTTACTCCCTTTCAGAACACAAAAGATATTTTGAAGAATGTGATCATTCACTTCCACTGTATGAACAAAAGAGGCATTTCTCAAAATATCTTTATGTTCCACAGAAGAAGAAAAAAATCATACAGTTTGGGACGACATGAGTGTGAGTAAATGATGACAGCATTTTCCTTTATGGGTGAACTATCCCTTGCTTTTAAACTATTGCTTTTAAAGTTCTATCCATGAATCAGCCGGTGAAAAGTTCAGATGGGTAGAGTAACTCATTTTGTGGCATTCTTGCAAGTTCAAGAATAGGTTCAGAACGTTTTTATGATGACAATGCACTTTCCCGTTGATGACTTCTTAGAATATGTGAAGGCTCATCAATCAGAAGGCACTGAAATCATCCTTGAATAGATCAATCTGATCCTTAAAGATCATTAAGAAAGGCAATGACCGTAAATGACTGATAAGTACAGCTAGCAACATAAAGGCATTACATCACAAAGCCAAAATCATGATTCAAAATAACAATATATACAGAGATAAGATACAAATGAACAGGTTGTGGTGAAATCACTTAATACAGTTGCAAAGGGAAAAGCTCCATGCAGTGCTTCACCTCATCCCTGCCCTCGGGCCTCTGTTGTCTTTGTACATGGACTGTGCAGCTGGTAACAGCAATGATTTCTCGCTTTGCCACTCTGTGCCCCGAGTCGAAACTAATCCCACAACTGCTCCAGCGATTCACAGAGCCGCAGCCATGCTAATATAACTCATCTCAATTCATTTCCCTGTGCCCATGCCTCTGCTGCAGCCATCCATGAGGCTGTGCAATTTACTGCAGCGCCCATAAACCACACAAAGCCCACTCTTAAAGAATGTTAAAACTTTATGTCCCACAAGTTTATTTTCTCTCACATAAAACAGGCTGGCTGAAAAAGACAGATCCACTAAAAGGGAGTGATGACAGATCCCACTGAGCATTGTAACGTCTGTGGTCTCATCCTCATGTAATCTTACACTTAAGAAATTAATAGTACTTCTAACAAATCTGCTTGAAGTACAACCAAATGAGATGAAGACTCTTGTCATAGCATCAGTGGCTTAGAGAAACCTGTTTTATTCTGCATAAGAGAAGAGCTGAATACAACTCTTTGGATGCAAAATAAATGTAATAAATTAATCATGGGTGACAAATGTGCCTGCAATGGCAACCATAAACCTTGAATTTTGTGTGATGTCATATCCAGGTTGATACAGTAGGTATCAGAACAATGAAAAATGTAATAAAACTTTAATTGAATTACTTCGTGAGGAAACCCATAACATAAGGAAGAGTAAACAATCATTGTCCTACACATTAAAAAATTTAAGTATACTTAAAGGCCACCCAAATATGTAAATATTAAATAAATAATTCTTGTCATCACTTACTCACCCACATGTTGTTCCAATCCTGTATGATATTATTTCGCCTGTGGAACATAAAACAAGATATTTTGAAGAATGTTGGTAGCCTAACAATTTTGTTTCCATGACTTCCATTATATGGATAAAAGTACAATGGAAGTCAATGGGAACCGAAACGGTTTGGCTGGCAGCATTCTTCAAAAATATCTTGTTTTGTGTTCTGCAGCAAAAAGAAATTCATACAGGTTTGGAATAACATGAGGGTCAGAAAATTTTCATTTTTAGGTGAACTATTCCGTAAACTAGTGAAAATGTACATTCAAATAACTTGGAACTGAAGTCTTTGTACATTCAGATATACACGACAAATATTTTTCAATTAAGAGTTAAGCCTATATACTGTCATTTTATGAAAGCAATGGGTTTCCTTACTTTAAATAAAGCCAACTAATTTTACAAAGTCCAAGACCACTCTGTTATGACCCCTGCTGGAGAGCCAAAAAAAAAAAGGATAGGAAGATCCAAAAATCAGCATTTGTTTCTAGACTTGATTATTTTTTTGATCCAAAAGGAAATCAGGTTACTCTTGGGAAAGTGTCTGAAGACTAAGTCACAGCATATATTTCCTGATTTGTTCATATTGCTCTTAATTGTACTTATTGAAAAACATTTTTTAGGTCAATATAAGATGCACTAATGAAATCTGATTAAACTGATTAAAATCCATGATGTAATGGGAAAATGTAATGTGCATTAACACACTCAGAAAGACGCACACACATTGCGGTATGGATCACACTTACCATCTGTAGTAAATCAGTAGAAACCATTTGCATACAGCACACAGCCGTGGCCAGAGCACACACAATGGTGGAGATAACATTCAGTGCACACACACTGAAAAGCAGCTCCTGGGAGACAGAGAGAAAAATGGAGAGACAGAGATAAGAAGAGAGAGGACAAGAAGGTGTGAATCAAAGAGCAAGAGACAGAGGGACAGAAGGAGAGTGAGAGAAAGACAGAAAATAAACAAGAGTGGCAATTGTTTTGCTGCAAAAACCTCAGCCTGGCATGAACATTTATTGTTCTGTTTGTCAGAATGAGAAAGTCGCGGAAAAACGGCAGATAGGAACAAATGTGTGGAAGAGAGAGAGTGGCTATGACATAATGGTTTAAAAGGGATAATGGTGTCACCAAAGTGGGACTTTTGCATGGTATTATCGTTCAGCAAAAGCATAAAAAAGCTGAACTAAAAGTTGCAATGTGGAAATTCCGTGTGCAGCCTTAAAAATCCATTCCCATTCAACGCTTAGTAAGTCTATTCGATTCCATTCCCACATTCTGATTCAGTTTGATTAGATCCTGATTCAGTTGATCTGATTCCATTCAGTATATTTCATTTACATTGCCTATTGTTTCAATGCTTTTGATGTAAACTTTACAGGAACTTTCTAATTTGGTAAAAACATATTAATTTTAAAAATAAACAATGCCCAAAACTATGCAGTTCAACTGCCATTAATATAAGATATGTAATAAACACAACTAAAACGAAGGTTTTAGATCGATAAGAATGTGTGAAAATGTAATAAAAATATATATAACCTTAAGAAAACTTTACTTATAAACTCCCACGAAATACAACATGTATACATCTACCCATATATAATATTACTTATCACTACTTGTGATTCGGTACGGTGTGCAGTCCACGAGGAATTGCAAGAAGTATTGCAAGAAAACACAGGTATAGAGTAAAAGTAAATGAATCTTGGGATTTTAAGAATATCAAACCATAACATATACCATATAGCATAACAGATTAACCTAAGCAGGAGCAAATGAGGAAGGCAATGACAGAATTTACAATTTCAGAATTCAGCATGTATCCAGTGTAAATAGTGAGTCATTAGAAGAAAGAGATCACTGAAAGAAAAAAAACAAAGGAAGGTCACTGGCACTGTTCGAAATTCTACCAGACTGAGCTGGGTGGTAGATCTGCCTCCATAAAAATGTTACTTACATTCAGTATATATGACAGCCCATCACACACACCTGCTATCCGAGCCCTGTCTGATCTCTCGTTGTGACAAGATAGAGTGTATGTGACCCAGTGATGTCCTCAAGGAAAATGCTGAATTCTTAAATGTGCACAAGCCCTTTAGGTGAAAGGGGCCCATTCTAAGAGGACTGGACAGGCCTAACCACTTCTACATGACTGTACAATCATCTAACCCCCAGAAAAGGCCAATACCCACTCTTTGGGGGCAGAGGATGTGTTTACACAAATGCACACAAAGAAGCTCTGGAAAGAAGAGACTCACTCTAATGCATTTAGTTTTTTTGGTTTAATTTGAAAATTGTATATCCATTTTTAAAATGTTTTAAATCATATATCAGTGTTATTAATGATAAAGTAATGATAACTTGCAGTTCAGTAAGTGCAGATGTTGATTCAGTAATCACTCTGACTGATTCAGTGAGTATATTAAGTGAAAGATTCATCAGACTGATTCAGTCATTTTGAACAATTCATTAAAAGAAGAGGCATTTGCTCATCAATTGAACTACACTTGTTATGCCCGTACATTTGTTTTTGTATGCAGCTTGCGAGTTCTTCTTAACAGAGAGATGTTTTTTCTAGCCTTTATTTTATTCAGACATTAAACTCACACTGGGTAAAATATGATTTCTGTTGTTGTGCTGTAGATTCAACAGTAGTGGTGAAGTGTGGCGATCAAACAGATCAAGACAATGCCTATATATGCACCTCCTAGACAACATCTAATGTTATGACGGGACTAAATCTGGTAGGATGCAGAACTAGCCCGTGGGGTTGTGTTCCAGTAAATCTAACAGAGGTACTAGGTCAGCTCCACTGAGAAACACCTGCTCTTCTCATTTTGAGCCAGCAGTGCTAACACTTGTCTCCCTGACGACAAGCAGAACAAAATAAACTGTGATGAAAGTGCATGCCTGTACCTTACCACCTTCATTCTGAATACATTCATTCAGTTGATGGGACATGGAACCATTTCCTGCATTCACTTAATGTTGATGAGGGTCTAAACCAGTTATCTGAGTGTTTGCTGGACTGCAAACTGACATGATAGTACTGACATGTCACTGACAAATGCATTAAGGTATTATACCTCAAATGAGTCCTGAAGGAAAACGAGTGTGTCATTATGACATACACCAGTGGGATATAATGGCCCTTACAATGAGGGAGCCACATGGTATGATATGCCAATGAGTCATAACATTAATTGTGCCTATGGTCTTTATAGGCATCTCAGTTGACCTGACTGGCCATGAAAAGACATTAAACCTTCAGACATCAATAAGAGCATTAAAATGTAAATCTTATTGATGCTTCATAACTCCATCTGAGTAAGTGCTACCGATATCATATAAATCATCAACAGTCAAATATTAAGGGTTTGCCTCTCTTTTTGTGTGTGAATCTTTTATATTTCGGCAATGTGTGAGGCTGGCTGAGGGAATTCATTTATATAGTCCACTGTTGTTATTGATGATTAAAACTAAACTATAGTAATTGAAATAAAGATAAAATAAAACAAAATATAAATATTAGATGAAAAAATTACTTAAACAAAAAAATGTTTCCTTGGCAACTAACTGAAATAAATATATTTCGGCAATGTGTGAGGCTGGCTGAGGGAATTCATTTATATAGTCCACTGTTGTTATTGATGATGTTGTTATTGATGATTAAAACTAAACTATAGTAATTGAAATAAAGATAAAATAAAACAAAATATAAATATTAGATGAAAAAATAACTTAAACAAAAAAATGTTTCCTTGGCAACTAACTGAAATAAATACGTTTCAGTGGAAGAACTCAAATAACTCAAATTAAAAGTAAAACAAAAATAAGGCTTAATAGAAATATTAAAAAACAACAACAAAATAATAAAAATGACAAAAGCACAACAAAATTATTCATGCTAAATTGAAAATATGAATATAATTAATTTAAATATTATTATAGTCTTTCAATTATACTAAAATAACACTGATATAAATCTCTTTTTACTTTCAATTCAGAAATTGTGTGTAACCAGCTATTTTCATTCTCAGCAAGGTAAAGATAGCTTCACTGTAATTTACACTGTAGAATTAATCAGCACACTTAAAATACAAATCATCTGAACTGAGACATTACATTTATAATGTCACAAACACACAAAGACTCACAAATACAAAGTCTGTACAGAGAAAGAAGATTTTACTGTGTTTTTTTCTAAGTTTGAAATGATGAAAACATGTAAAGAAGCATTTATAAGCAAGCGTTTACAAGCAAGTGTTTGTCTTGATTTCATAAAGAGTAGCAATTGCTTTGTACAAGTAAATTTGTGGAAGCCTCACATTACCACAACCCGTTTCAAAAGCTGCCAAATGCGCCGAGATCATGGCTAGCATGAGTGAATTGCTTAGACACTGGAAAGGGAACCAGCGGCGAGCGCTAATTGAAGATGCATAACTAATGATGACTGAGTCTCATCTGCATATTAGAGAAGAGACCCACAGTGCAACATGAAGAGACGTGTCCAATAAGGCAGACGTTTTCGGGAATAGCGTGTAATTCTTGCTCAGCTAAATGGTTCAAATACTCTCTAAAATTCAAACGAAAAAGGGTTTGAAAACCCAGCAAATATGCATGGGAGCGGAGCCAAAAAAAAAAAAAAAAACTTCTCCAGGCTATAAGTGTGATATTTTACAAATGTATTCCTCAAAAATATAATGTGAAAATTCTTGGAGCTCAAAAACAACATTTAAAGTCAAATAGCAGAACAAGAGTACAAATCTAAACCATTAAAATGTCTCTGTATATACTAGAAGAATAACACAATCCCAGAAATAAGCATAGCATCAAAAAATGGAGGATTGCAAAGTGACCCATGTTAATTTACTAAAGGAACACTACAATATTCATAACACTGAAAACTTACTCATCATATAGCAGGTACTTTTTGTCCAAGGTGACTTACAGTGCCATTCCTGCAGGGACCATACCCTTGGAGTGACTTGGGGTTAAGTGCTTGCCTATAGGTATAATGGTGCCAGAGAAGATTGAGGTCTCAAGATCTCTTGTAGTTCTACATCAGCCCTACCTGGGTCTGAACCTGCAGATTTTTACTATAAACACGAATTACAGCACTCCATACTCAAATCTCTTATTACTTTACAGTGCAATCCATTCAATTTCTACTCTCTCTTACTCAGACTGTGTATACAATCCTTACTAATATAAAGATTTCTATTTCAAATAAATTCTGTTCTTTGGAATTTTCTATTCATAAAGTTATCCTGAATCCTGAACATTAATCAGCACAATTGTTCCTTGAGCACCAAATTAGCATATTAGAATGGTTTCTGAAGGATCACGTGACTCTGTAGACTGAAGTAATGGCTGCTGAAAATTCTACTTTCCCATCACAGGAATAAATTACATTTTGAAATATATTAAAATAGAAAACAGTTGTAATAATTGTAATAATATTTCACAATATTACTGTTTTTGTCATATTTGTAGCAAATAAATGCAGCCCTGAAGTGCATAAGAGATGTGCAAAAATCTTACTTACCCCAACCTTTTGAACGGTAATGTACAGTACTGTCCCTAAGAAGATGCTGTCTACATAAACTTCTTTTAAGGAATACAGTTGAAGGGTACTACACTGTTGTCTCTAGTGACACTACCATTTGATTTATTCTTAAAGACTTTATCGATAATGGGAGTTTTTAATCTGGTTAATTACATAAGATTAGAGATTTTCAAAACAGTATATGCATGCTTTCAAATCTAATACAAATTCAAAAACATTGTGTATCATCAAAATGATCAAATAATGATCATATACCTGTCCAATGTATTTAATTGTTCTTATTTACTTGTCTAATCAAATATTCATTAACTGAGGCAAATTAGAAAAAAAGTCTAATTAGAATGATTGAAAAAAATATCTTAATACTGGAATATCAAATTGATAGAAGAGGCTATTAAACAATGTAAAGAAAATTAGCTGGCTATTTTGATGATGTTCTGAAATCAATTCCAAACATCATATCTCATTTATTTTGTTAAAAGATACAGATACCAGGATGTTACAGACACCTACATGTACACCTACATGTACACACACACACACACTATGATACCTTCAGACGGAGACGTATGGTGTTGCAGTCCCTCAGCGGGTTGAGTTTAAGCGTATCTCCCAGATTATTACAGGTGGATCTCATGTGCTCGAGCTCACAGCAGACACACACACCGTCACTGTCAAATTTAATCTGCAGAACGACAGAAACAAACTGGTTTCAGCTTCATGCAAGTGAAATGTTTATTTCTGCATAAAATGGACAAAAAAATTGTGTGACTGCTCAAGGTAAAAACAAACACGAAAACAGGGCAGGCCAGGCACAATTGTAACACACTAAATTCCTTCCATCAGAAGCGCATTACAATGATGACACTTGTTCAGGAGATGTAAAATAGGGTTCCCTGTCTGCCTGAAAGAAACAGGATCATATTACCCCTTGAGATTACCCCTTCTGCGTCTTGATGGCATTTAATTTAAACTTGATAGTTAAAAGTTATCATAAATGACAAATATTAAGTATAGCTGACAGCTAGAAGGCAGGGTCATATTTATAAAATACAATAATTAGATTTAAATCTTTTTCAATGTGTACACTTTTACCACATTTATTTTTCACAACAAAAAGTAGCTGCATATTTGTGGAAGCTTAATGTATTGAAAAAGGAAGAGAAATTAACAAGTCTTCCACATTAATAAGGCTCATATTCTTGATCTGAACAGCATTAGCCCAGTCATACATGTTTGTTAAGAAAGATCTTAATAAAGCCCATACATGGTGGTCCAGCATTATAAATGCTTTTTGTGTTAGACTGAAACTAAGTCGCCATTTGACCGATATTGCACAAAAGCAATGTGTGAACTTTGCAAGCAGGGGTTAATTGAATGGTGGGAAACAACTTCATTAATATTTCAGTCATGGCGGGATCATGTCTCTGAGGAGATGAGCGTTCAGTAGTAGGCAGAGAGGAGAGATGCTTTAATCCAACATGCTAATCCCTAAATTAGGTGGAGTAGAGACTGATGGAGACAGAGGTCTGTCTTTAGGTCTGGTCTAAACCTGTAGACAAAGGGAAGGATAATTACCTGACCTGTTTTTTGCACAACAGCACCAGGTGAGAACTGCCATTGAGTTCTCAATGTCATGTTTCCATGACGACAGGTGATTAAGACAGGGTTTTGCCTCTGTTAAATTATGGAGAATTACTGGATGATTATGAAGGAGAGGACAATAGAGAGATCACCATGTTATTAATTCCTATTGATTTTTTAAATTAGTATCTTGTGAGACAAAACTCCCCACTGTAGATTGAACGAAACTTCAAATGCCGGTGATATCTAATATCCATATGCTTCCGCTTGCTGGACAAAAAACAGATTGAGGCTGGAAAACAAAACAAAACTAAAAAAAAAAAGAGAAAAAAAAACACAATATATATATATATATATATATATATATATATATATATATATAATATATATAATGACTTTTTTTTATATATAATTGGGATAAAAATTTGATAGTTTCCCACTGATTTCACATGCCAAAAAAAAGTCACAATTTAAGCTTCTTTTCATTACACTAGGAGAAAAAGTGTGATCATTTATATTTCATTATATGAATGTATGATTTTATATCAACCACGGTGAGTTCTTCACAGTAGACAAAATGATTGAAATCACCTGAATATTTCATCTGTATGACACATTCAATTAAGCTCAGGCCACATAATGTCGTGTGTGCTCAATCCTTTGTGAGATGAATCATTAAAGCATTTTCAGGTTCCATTTCATCTAAAAAATGTCTGGTCATTCTTTATAAAGCAAGGTTGTTGTTTTTTTTTTTTTTTCATCAGAGTGTGTTCTTCCGACTGACTGCCCACTACACAAGACAGTTACTTTCAGTTTCTAATTAACGCTGAACTGAATGGACATTAACTCACTGTTGAATCACAAAATATAAAATAGCTTTGCATATTTATTAAAACATTTTCATGTTTTAATAAATATATACTGATGTCAGAAAAAAAAGTCTACAACAAAACTTGAATGCTTGAATATGTTCAGTTGAAATTCTACAAATAAAAAACAGCTAAAAAAAAAACTTTGATGATAATTTTATTGTATGTATGTTAAAACAGAAGCTTGTGTTGAAAAAGCAAGCCACAAAAATAGATCACTGATACTAGAATGAAGCTAAAATAATAGCCGCCATCCATAAACTGAAAACCAGTCATGCATTTAATTGTGTTTGAAAAAAACAAATACGAATTTCTTGGTGATTAATGTACGCAGAGATATGGATGCCGAATTATTAATAACCCTAAGATCTTCAACTAAACTCCATTGTTTCAGATACGGTGGATTTAGTGCTGTGCTTTATCATGTATGCTCACTAATTCTGAATACTACGAATCATCTGATCATTTAGTTATGTATTGCTTCCACATCAGGCAAATAAATGGTGAGCTGAAGAGGGGTGTCCAGTTCTGGATAACAGAAATGGGGGAAGCCGTGCTGAGCTGTTATGTTGCGCTGGGCCAGCACTGGACCCACTGTAGAGCTGATAAATCAAACTCAATAGAAAGCACAACAAAGACTGACTGCTGTATTAATCTCCTTTATAAGCCTTCATTCAAAGAACACAATGGGCAGCACACAAACATACTGTGGCATTCATTAAGGATATCCTCCAGTATCAAAAACAACAATTTCGAGGTATTATTTGCCATAAAAATAAGAGAAATTGGCTTTTTAGATTTCATATTTTAGATCTAGATTTAGTTTTAGTTTAGATTTAGCTTTAATTTACAGCTTTCATATTGACAACTGTACCCCAGTAAGAACACAGAATAAATGTCCATGATACATTCATTATGTATTCTCATATTCTAATAACATCACAAGAATTTGTTCCTCTCTAGCAAAAGCAAAGTGATCTTGTTACAGGACATTCGGCACTAGCATGGCTAATGTATGTGAATTGACTTCCACTGTGATGCTCACCCACTACCATTCACTTGACCGCTGAACAATTGATGATTATGAATTTTCTATTTTGTTTTACTAGAAAACCCCTGAGAGCTTCAGCAGCCGATCAGGCAGCCATTTTTATGAGGACAAAGGTGGTGGGTGTTAATATTTATTTCTGCTCCAACAGAATATTAAATTGGACATAAAAAATGGGTCCCGGCAGACATTCTTATTCTCTCTGCCTTAGAAACTGGTTGTTGAGCTAATTTTACTGAGATCTTGACAAGGGCATTGTGTTAATGAATGATGCTCTTGGGAGCTATAATTGCTCAATGGATTGATTCTTTAGTGACAGGCTAGTTTTGAGTGGATGATAAAAAGACAGGTTTAGGACTAAGCTATTTTCACTAAGCTATTTTGGACATAAGAATCTATTTAAAGGGGTCATATGATGCGATTTCAATTTTTCCTTTCTCTTTGGAGTGTTACAAGCTCTTGGTGCATAAAGAAGATCTGTAAAGTTGCAAAGACTAAAGGGTAACACTTTACTTGAAGGGGTGTGCATAAGACTGACATGACACCTTCATAATCATGACACGACACATGTCATGAATATGAAGGAGGTTTTATGCATGTTTATGACAACTGTCATTAAGTGTCATTCGCTCCGTTATGTCATTTTAATGCAAATATGACATTTGACCTAACCCTAACAACGTGTTTCAGAAAGGCAGGGCATAGAGGAGAAACAATAATGTACAGTATGTGGAAAATAATGTGTTTTTTTAACCTTAAACCGCATTAACACATTTCATTACACCAAATAATGTTCTTTTTAGCAACATCATATGACCCCTTTAAGGTTTCCTTTACAACAAAGAAGTGATTTCAGGCATGTGTTTGAGGACATGACTCTCTCACCAGCTGACAGTCCTCCAGAGAGTTGACCAACTGGGCATTCTGACAGGAAAGGATGGCTCCTGCGAGGTTCAGCATCACACACACAGCAGACAACAGCATGAAGAAAGTTATCTGTGGAGAAAGGAATGGAACAGACTGTCAGTTTCAGAGGTTATGGTGGTATATTAAGACTACTAATAAACAAAAAACAGTAGGATGCAATTTTTCATCTCATTAAACAGGCTTTGCAGAAGGATTCTACATACAGGGTTCCCACATATTTTGGTCAACAAAAGTCCATGAATGTAAATTTTTTTTTGGAAACTGCATTTTTTCCAGCATTCAACATTAACAGCATTTATTTGAAATATAAATCTTTTATAATGGTCTTAATTGTCTTTTGTCTGAAATAATTGTCCTTACTGTCACTTTTGAACAATTGAATGCATCCTTTCTAAATAAAAGTTTAAATTTTATTAAAAAAAAATTTAAAAAAAATTAGTAGAGCATATCATGTACACAAATAATAATAATAATAATAATATATTGATGCATGCTAGAGTTGAGCACAACTACAAAAAGAGATATTCACTATAGAATTTTTCATAACTTTTAAAGATTTTACTGTTCTACTTTTTCGCAACTTTAAAATTCCCTTATATTTTTCAGGTTTTCCATGTACAATAGACAGAACATCTCTCTCTCTCTCTCTCTCACTCTTTTACATGTTCTTCTCTGACGTTTAGACGATGTGATTTGTAATCTTGCAATCTAGTTTATTTGTAAGACATTTTACAATATCTTGGTTTTTCAAACGTAGCCATTGTGCAGAATGGAATAATCATTACCCGAGTTTTAGTTTCATCAGACCAAAAATAATCCAATTGTGGTTTATGGGACTTGACGTAGGAGCGTGAAAGCTCGAATGTGATTGATCCGAACTATTCATCCATGGGGAAAGTGAAAGGAACAGACGTGACTAATAATTAAAGCGCTCAATAACCAATGATTTCAACCAAAACAATTAACGTTGATCTAACCATCTGAGCCCAGACTCATTACTGTGAGAGACGGCCCCACAGCTCACATGAATAGATGAATAACACAAGTGCACTTCAGCGCATTGGGCTATTTTTCTCTGGGTGTTGATATACTACCCCTCCCACAATTCCTAGGTAGACCACGCTGAAACATGGCCAGTGACATATGGTCAGCTAGAGAAACCAATCTTTGCGTAATTCCCCCGCCCCACATCCTATCAATGTGGCACCGTGCAGCTTGATAGATCTCAAGCGTGGCCATTTTTTCTCTTTTTGCACCGCTTGCAGAACCACGACTTCTGGTTCCTCTCCCCCAACTCGCTATTAAAAACAATTCTCTTTAATTCTCAGCTGGCACTTTTGGGATTTCAGTCCTGAAGGATGAAATACGTTAAACATTCTGGCCACTTTAAATCAAAGTCTGTGTGAGAGAGAATGAGTTTAAACCTGTCAGGTTCAACCCGGGTAGATTACAGGCTAGGACACTGAGTCGTATATCAACAGTGGTCTAACCTCCACAACACTGTGATTTACTAATGAGACCCTCTACCTGACGGGGCATTAACCTTGCAATGCCAGACATGTCAGCAAAGAGAGAGTGATAGAAGCTGAAAGTGAAAGTTGGACAGTCATTTCAACTCTATCACACAGACACAGATTGACACTTACGATATGTGGGAGGGCTGGTGTGAGGGACGCTGGGAGATATGAATGTGATAAGTGTTTTTCAGTCTACCAGCAAACTGGAAGATTAAGAGGCTGATGTACGAGGAGGTTCAAAAGCATCCTGGGGCTGCGAGGGTCCTTGGCTCAGGAACACAGGCAACCTCAAGCTTGATTTCCTCCATACTTAATAAAGTGCGGACAGTGTAGAGATGACAGTGGTGATCCATTGGAGCTGAATGACTGAACTAGGTTGTGTACTGTCTTGTGCACCAAAGGAAACTGAAAGGTTACGAGCATAGAGAGGAAAGGATGTGAATCTATGACTCAAAGACGGGATGATCAAAATGTGATTTCAACAGAGCATCACATTTGTTGTTGCTTGCTGTGGGAAAGAGACTTCTCAGATTTTCATAATCACTGACAACAACATTCATGTCAGATTGTTTTTCTTGTGCAGGATGACAAATATGAAATCAAACCCGAGCTTCAGGCAGAGAGATGACATCTCCATCACTTTACAGAGAGAAAACACACTACAGCACAAATGATGGCTGAGGACCAGGTAAAAATGCAGGCAATAATGAGTCCGATTTTGTAAAGCAAAAATTTAAAAGATGTTATTCAGAACACGAGTGATAAGGGAAAGCTTAATGGGCCACTCTTCAGCTGTCCTTTCAATGCAAGCTGAGCGAAGCCAATGAAACACACCATTCCTGTCTATCTCTAATTTATTCTGCTGGTACAGAGGAGGGAAATGGTCCCTTTCAGCAAACGCTTTATAGTTTGCAGAGAGCAATATCAAAAGACAAATTCAGTTGCTGCGCTCCAAATCTACTACTGCGACTCAAATTCAATCTTTAACTTTAATTGCAACATGCAGTCTTCTCCAATTGGTTCACAGGCTTTCTGTAGGTTGTATGGGCTTCTGTTTTAGCAGCAACTTTCTAAACTGTATAAACATGAAAGCTGCACCAATTTTGCTTTCAATGAACAATTTTTAAAAATTTTATGTTAACTTTACCACATATTATAAGTACTACAGTTCAAAACAGTTTGGGGTCAGTCAATTATTTTTAAAGAAATTAATACTTTTATTCAGCTATGATGATTGTAAAGGAGGTAACTCCATCACTCACAACCTTGTTTTCATTTTGTTTCCAATTTCCAAGTATCTACTGTAAGGTGTTACAATTAAAGCTATATAATAAATTGTTACATCATTCAACTATCTAAATAAGCATACTGCATGTTAGTTGTCTCTGTCTGACTAAAATCTCCTTTAGGAGGGTTGACTCCTGAGAGCTCCGGCCCTGGCGGACTAATTACTCCGCCTGGCTCCATGCTGCTGTTTTCTAATTACCGTGTGGGATCACATATCACTGTTTAACAGGTTCTCATTAATTACAGCCCATCTGCCACCTGCATGCCAAGCAGTACGATGAGTCGCCTGGCACATGCCACTCACCGGCAATGGGCACGAACGATCATCAGCCATGAAATAATTCGCACCTGGCAATACTGCTGTGTACTGGCATTTAGGTTTGGCATTAATAGCTGACAGGTTGTCTATCGAGACGAACTACTGGAAAAAACGCAGTAAGAAAATGAGAGGCATTTAATTTAGAGATTTTAAAGAGAATAAATCTGGATCCAGGATCTGGAGAGACCGTGTGGGCTGACTAACTGCAGACATATTTGTTCTCTGACCATCCCGTGGAGATACAAACACATGGACGATTGTGCTCACAGTGACAGAAGAATCACCTACCGTCCAATCAACATCACCCGCCCCTCATATCAGCAGCTCACATGCAGCCTGGGAGCCAAAAAAATATGGTGTGAACAAGAGGAAGGGCATTAAAACAGAATATCACTGGCAGATTTTGATGAGACACAGCCGCTGCTTATTATAGTTTGTCATCATCACCATTAATCCAGTGTAGTGTATCCAGGGACACTTTTTTTATTACGTAAATGGGACACATACGGTGTTAAGAGACTGGATGACTTTTACTACCTTACGTTTTTCTTAGAACAACATGAACATACACTTTATAACTGTGGTGACAAACAATCTGAGGTGTATCACTTCATGTATCTTCATTGCACAGCCAAACATGCGCATCTCCATATGTGGTGTGAAAATGTATTTCTCACTTACAAGTTGAAAACAGTTAGAAAGAGTGTGAATCCTTATACAGCACCCAGTTTCTCTATTTCAAGATCAGCTAAGATTATCCAACTCACTTTTCAGAAGCAGAGCAGTCAAGCATCAACTGCTCAATAAGCTCCCGATAGTTCAGCTTCCTTGAACAATAGGTTGATGCAATCTCACAAATAAAACAAACTTAAACTCAAACCATTTAACAGTGTGCTATTTCTCCTCAGGGGATATGGGACCTTTTATACTTATTCAACTTTTTAAACAGCCATATTTATCAGGGCAACAATTCAAAACACTATTAGATTTAATACGTGTATAAATTTGTGGTTGAAGGCTAGAGACATGCTCTTACCAAACAAACAGACTACTGATCAAATCCTACCAACATTTCTAAGGATTAAATTGTTACTGAATGTAATATAAATATCAAATAGCACCAACCTAAGTGCAATATTAGCATACTGTATTCCCCCTTACAAAATAAATTCACAGTTAAAAGTGTGAGGACACTGTATGAGCTTCTTTCACGCTCAATGCATTCACTGACATAAACCATTGCAGACTGTGTGCCTTAATTAAAATGCCTTAAAGGGGTCATATGATGCGATTTCAATATTTCCTTTATCTTTGGAGTGTTACAAGCGCTTGGTGCATAAAGGAGATCTGTAAAGTTGCAAAGACTAAAGTCTCAAATCCAAAGAGATATTCTTTATAAAAGTTAAGAGTCAACCACGCCTACCTAAAATGGCTCGTTCTAACACGCCTCCACATACCTACGTCACGATGTGGGAAGATTTGCATAACGCCACCCAAATGTTCACGCAAAGAAAGAAGGCGTAACTTTTATTCTCGCTGTAGTATTGTTGTTGCCACCGCCGCCATGTTGTGGAGATGCTGTGTGTTTCGTTGTGAAAGTGAAACTACTTTGTTTGGCCTTCCAAAAGAGGACGATATCGCTTTGTCATGCCTAGAGCTGATCCGTGCTGGTCGCTGAGGAAATACATAAACTTCGCTCTGTGGATCGCCGGATCGGCTTTCACCGTGGACGAAGCGGAGTCCAGCCCGGGGTCGTCACATGTGGTTGCTGCAAGCCCGCCGGACGCTCCTTCGTCGAATCCGCCGGCTGGCCGTCAAATATTCAGATGTGTCCAGCGCATTTTATGGAGGACTGTTTCCTGATCCTGGTAGAGTAGACTACAATGCCGACTGTTCTGACTCACACACTGTAAGTAGGTTTTTTTAATTTAAAGAATTTGCCACTGACGATTCAAACGCGAGTTTTGAGCAGTGTACAGTAGCACTTGTTGTTTGTCATTTCTCCGATCACAAATGCAGACATGGTTTTATGTTTACGCGGTGCGATACAACGCAACGCGTAAAAAGACAGTATAAGTCATTATAATCCGTAATTATGTCCCCACTGGATGCAACAAATGCCTCGTTTATAATGGGTTTAAATGTTTTTGTCTCGTCGCTCTGGGACATTGCATAACAATATGGTAAGGGGCGTAACATTTCCGTCACACGCTTGAGGTATTCGGCCAATCACAACGCACTGGATAGCTGGCCAGTCAGAGCACACCTCGCTTTTCAGACCGATGAGCTTTGTAAAAATCCACGCGTTTCAGAAAGGCGGGGCATAGAGGAGAAACAATAATGTACAGTATGTGGAAAATAATATGTTTTTTTAACCTTAAACCGCATAAACACATTTCATTATACTAAATACACAAAATAATGTTCTTTTTAGCAGCATCATATGACCCCTTTAAAAAAAACATTCAAATATGTTTATACTGTATACAATGTTTTTTTTATATATACACATTCACCAAACTACAGTATACTGTTTGGATATTTTTATTTAGTGTATAAAAGGTAGTAGAAAAACATATTTACTATATATAAAAACTCATACCAGACATGAACAGCTGATCAGCAGTGGAGATGTTTGTTTGGTTATTTTCTATAGATGAGCGGGTACTGTTTAATTGTTTTAGGCAAATAGTGATGTGAAAACAGTAATGTATAAATAAGGAAATGAGTAAAATGTTGTTTGAATTATGAACCTATTAGAAGAAAATTATTAGGTGTTTCTTACCATGGGAATTTCAGCAAAATTATCATACATTTTACATTTCAATTACTATGGTTGATACAGTGACTACCAAGTTATTTATATTTATATATATATATATATATTAGGGCTGTCAATCGATTAAAATATATAACCACGATTAATCGCATGATTGTCATGAGTTAACTCGTGATTAATCACAACTTAATTGCACATTTTTATCTGTTCTTAATGTACCTTAAATTAATACTTTTCAAGTTTTTAATACTCTAATCAACATGGGCATGGACAAATATTGATGCCTAATGCAAATGTATGTTTATTATTAGTGAAACCATAGTCAACAGAGCATGAAGACTAGACATGTTTCAAAGGTCATAGATGTTTTTCAAATAACTTTTTCATGTATATTAGACACATGAAAAAAAAGAACAAATACCAGGTTCCCATTACGTCTCTTTCTCCCCTGTTTTACATTTTCGAACAACAGGGCAGCTCTTCTGAACATGCAAAATGTACATTTATTATTACATTTATTACATGTTATTACATTTGCCTCTCTGTGCCCACATACTGTATTTTGATGCAGCTAAATTCTCAATAAAACTGTTTTCATTGATATATTTGACTGTTTCTGTTGTCAGACAACGGAATGAATATGAAATAGTGCCTGAAATGTGTCCCTTTAAGACTACATAACGAGCTCTCCCTTTCAAGATGTTAACCTGCACAAAAATCCTAATTTCTAATCGAGCCATCATCTGATGAAATAAAATAAAATATCTACACATAAGATAAAGACAATAGCTGTGCTGTGATTTTGGCTATATCTGCATGTAAAATTAGAGAAGCAACATAATGTGTTTTAACTGAAAGCACTGGTCCTTTCAGCCGCTCGCAGAACAGAGCAGACGCAGAGAAAGAGAACAGCAAGACCTCGCGCTAGTGCGGCAGAACTGACGAGTCACAGAAACTAAGGGCAAACCCGGGTGTGTCTCACACATCCTGAAAAGTGAAGCTGTGGGCTCTTTGATCGCCCCATGGTGGCTGGCTGCAGTACAGGTCATAAACCCCACCCTCTCCATGTAAACGAATGGGACTTGAGACAAAATTAAAAAAATGATACCGTTTGATACTGTGGCTCCACCTCACGACACTACTGCGCAGACTCGGGCTCCAAATGACATCATTTACTCAAGATGGCAGTGGCCATACTAAGATGCTTTGGCTTCACTTTTCCTTCATGACAACTGTGAGGGGGGTGATTTTTTTTTTAATAACTCATCCGTTTAAATTATATTAAGCCTTAAAGTTCTGCATAATTAAGGTGGATTGCCGCTGCTGATACCGTTGTCGAGCTAGGTGGGCGAGGTTTCACCAACCAGCTCCCGCCTCTTTGCCCATTTTCGATTATCCGGAAGTGACATGCGGTGACGTGCTGCCAAGATGGCGGTGGATGGCTCCGCCCACTTTGAGCTTCAAAAAAATCTCTTCAGAAACCAACGGGTGACGTCACGGACACTACGTCCATGTTTTTCTACAGTCTAAGACTCAAGTCATGACTTCAAAATTAACATCACCAGCTAGTTAAGAAAACACTTGAAGCAGGAATATTTAGCAAAAAGGAAGCCCTTTACCATTGACTTCAAAGATGTCTAAATAAAGCCCCAACACATTCCTAAACAAAATCCACATGCTTCACCGAACTGTAAACATACTGGGTCCTTAGCTACCTCTCGGCCCCACGACTCAATTTATCAACGTCAAATACCTAAGAAAGAAAAAAAAATCTCACCTTAATCAATCTGCAGACAGGGTGATGACTCACACTAAGCACATCTCTGCCTCTCGGTTTGATAAACAGAGATGTCGGGCAGGTCTCAGACCCCGTCACTGCTCTCAGCTCAGTCTAATGTCGGCTCTTAATTGCCCTGCTGATGGAGGATTACCTTTCATCGTACTGATCATCTGCCTTTGCCCATCCGGCTCCTGATTACACTCATTAGCTATGGTGGCTGGGGGACCGTGTAGCATCAAGAGCACATCGCTGAATACCAAAGAAAATGTGAACATGTCCATCACAGTCTGTGTACGCTAGGTGTGTGAAGGAGATTGGATGAGTTTCTGCTGCAAGATATCTGTGAAATAGATTTTTTTAATTTACACAAAAAAATTGCAGGCATGTCATTAATATCAAGTTGTCAAGGTTAGCTAGTTAGCATGGGCCAAGTATCATCTGCTGAAATCTCTCTTCTTTCTCAAACGTTATCTCTATTTTGCATCACCATTCCTGTCAGTGTTTCCACGCTTGGAAGGATACAGGTCTGGACCTCTACTGTCTTCCTCATTTTCTCTCTTGCATTCTGCCTCATGGGATTTTTATGGCTTGTTAAACTAAAAGTGAAAATGTTGTCCCTTGGTAATATAATTAGAAAATACGGGATTAGTTTCCACTGTTATGCCGATGATACTCAACTATATATCTCAACAATCATAATCTTTTACTGCAGTTATATCTAATCAAATGCACATTATTATCATATTAGTTTGGGTTAAACAAATCAATTTTGCTTGGTTGGAACAGCAGCTACGCTAATTATGTTTGTATTTGTTTCTCTGTCTTTTGCCACGGGCTTGACATCCCGTGGTAACTAGGATTTACACAAGCTTCAGTCTGGATCCAGAACACATGAGAATAGATGATGCAAGCCCTCAGAGGACCTCAGATGATGCCAACCATGAAACAACATACAGAACTACCACATTTTGCTATAAGTTTGATTGCATCATATAATAATTGCTGTTAATATTGTTCATCGTCTGTTTTATTACGTCTTAAATTGATTTTTCCGTACTGCTGGTTCGTCTGGTCAGAGGAGAACTGGCCCCCCGACTGAGCCTGGTTTCTCCCAAGGTTTTTTCTCCATTCTGTCACCGATGGAGTTTTGGTTCCTTGCCGCTGTCGCCTCTGGCTTGCTTAGTTGGGGACACTTCATTTCCGGCGATATCGTTGACATAATTGCAAAGATATTATTTAAACTGAGCTGGATGTTGACATCACTGAATTGAATGATGAACTGTCTTTAACTGAAAAATGAGGGTTTACTATTGTCACTTTGCATTATTGACACTATTTTCCTAATTAATGCTGTTCAGATGCTTTGACACAATCTGTATTGTTAAAAGCGCTATATAAATAAAGGTGACTTGACTTGACTTGAAAATGACAGGACGTTTGCCGAATGAAAGCCCATGAACGCACAATAGAATTAACATTCAGTCTGGGTTTGTAAGCCTTCAGTAAAACAAAAACATGGTGTTTGTTTTGTATTTTGGCTCTTGACTTTCTGCTCTTTTCTCCAAGCGGCTTTGATAAACAAAAAAAGAGGAAGGTTAGAGGTTGCTTTACAACCGGTAGATTAACAGGGAGGGTCTACAGACCACAGAGAGTGATTTACGTATCAGAAGAAAACCCTTCCCTATCAGCCAGTAATATGCACAGCCACAGCCGTATCTGATTAAAGCTGTACAGCACCCATTTGTCCTGTCTCAGCGCAAATATCTCATAAGTGACTTCTCCACCCTGACCAGATGCTTAGCTCAGACCATCCAAACAAACCCTTGAGGTGTTTATTGTTGATGGCTCCAAGGGCAGAGGCACTCACGGCAATCCCTGTATTCTGTTATTCACAGCCTGTGGATCTATTCAGGAGTAGGTATCGCTTACATGTTCATTTATAACTGTTAGCTGCTAATCCCTGAGAGGGTCATGATAAACATACTGAGCTATAGGCCTCGACTGCTGAGGGCAGGCAAGGTTCCCGTCAGAGAATCAAGACAAAGAAACGCCAATTACAGAGTTTCCAAAGAGTCACAAAGTAAATCCAGCAGCTGTTTCTGGGTAAAATCTAAATAATTAGCTAATAATTTAAAACCTCATTTTTAAAGGCCTTTAACATAAAATTGTAGAATATAATTGATTATAACAGACAAAAAATAACAAAATGTAAAGTATTCTTGGTATCTTGTTGCAACTGTGTACTTTCACAGTCAACAGATAGGCATGCACTGAGTATTTTATCATAAATTACATCTTGTGAATAATTTTTTTTACAAACTGCATTACAACAACACACTTGAAAACATGCACTACAAAACAAAACTCGACACTATAAGCGAAACATACTGAGGCACGCATTGAGTATTTTATCATACATCACTGATACATCTTGTAAATTACTGATCATTTTTACAGACTGCATTACAACCAAATACCACAAAAGAATACACTACAAAACACTAGACTACAGTTCAACTAAACACTACACTACAAAACATCAGAAAGAGAAAACACTGCAAAACAAAACACTACTGACTATGCATGGAAATGGTTAATCTGTTACATTTTGTAAATTACTGGGAACTTTTTACAACAAAATACTAAAAAAAAACAAAAAAAAACGATGGAGCAAAAGATAGTGAAACAGACAGGGAGGTGTCTGGACTGTGGGTGGAGTAGTCTACCGCACCATCTTAAAGACGCATTGATTAAAATGGACTGAGGGCCACAACAGCTCCCAGGGGGGTCAGTCAATGAGTAACCCACACTTTTCAAATTTTAATCAGTTCCTGACCTTGACAAACCAAAACAAAAGGCCCTGGAAGGAGCTCCAGCAGAGCAGCCTGTAATGAGGTTCCACTAATATGCCTTTTTTCTACTAGGTATGAACCATGATGCTGACATCCAGGATTAGGAGAGAGAGAGACAGAGAAAGGTACAGAAAGGTAGAAACCGCCACATGACAGCGATTGCATGGCTCCATACAGGAGAGGACAATGTGATTCAAGGCTGTATAATATATGACACCGACATTAACACATCATGACTTTTATAGGGGCTTCATTTAAGCTTGTTCTTTACAATTGCTCAGAACACACTATGATGTCAAACACATTAAAAGGACACACACCCAGCTACTGAATGAAATGAGCAAGAGAAAGAGTTTACTTGCACATGATTGATGCCTCTCATTCTGCTCTGACAGTTACTGTGAACGGCTCTGCTCTTGAACACAGGGCAAAGGCCGTCTGAAAGAAGACATTCTTTCTCTCTCAAGTAAATGAGAAGAAAACAGTGGGCTGAAAATAGTTGTTTAATATTGTTTGACATTAGCTTCACAATTGGCAAAGAGACCTTGAGCACAAATCATCACGAGGCATCAGATAAGCAGTATAATTCATATTCTAATTAATGTGGTAGCATAGCCGAGACTCAGAGGGTCTCCAAAGGGAGGGAACTGCTCATCAGCCTTATCTGAAAACAGGGAAATATCCAATGCGTCATCCCTAAGGAATATTACTTCCCATCTCTATCACTTATTCTTTTTTGCATTACCTTCTCTTGCATGCACACATGCACACAGCCCCAAAAAAGACACTTAGTAGGCTTCTCCAGAGAAAATGTGTTAACAATAAGTGTTAATGATGGATAAAAGCACATCATAAGCTCTTTTGAACTCCCTTTCTAAATTCGCTGCTGTCTTTCATATACTAGGGTATTATTCATAAATGTTACAACAGTGTGTGTGTGGACAAACAACAACAAGCTCATCACTGACAAGAAAACAAAGGAAATAAATAACACCTCTTCTGGTGGTCTACAACCTACTGCCTATACTACTGTTCAAAAGTCTGGGGGCAGTAATATATATATATATATATATATATATAAAAAAAAACATGAATATTGCGAAATATCATTCATATTTAAAATAGCTGGTTTCTATTTTAGAATCAGAAAGAACTTTATTGCCAAGTGTGTTTACACACACAAAGAATTTGTGACCCTGGACCACAAAACCAGTCTTAAGTCGCTGGGGTATATTTGTAGCAATAGCCAACAAACATTGTATGGGTCAAAATAATCGATTTTTCTTTTATGCCAAAAATCATTAGGATATTAAGCAAAGATCATGTTCCATGAAGATATTTTGTAAATTTCCTACTGTAAATATATCAAAACTTTGATTTGATTTGTAATATGCATTGCTAAAAACTTCTCAATATTATTGCGATTTTCTCAATATTTAGATTTTTTTGCACCCTCAGATTCCAGATTTTCAAATAGTTGTATCTCGGCCAAATACAGTCCTATCCTAACAAACCATACATCAGTGGCAAGCTTATTTATTCAGCTTTCAGATGATGTATAAATCTCAATTTCAAAAAAATTAAACCTTATGACTGGTTTTGTGGTCCAGGGTCACATTTGTCTTGGTGACAGGAGCTTCCAGTGCAAAGAAAAAGTGCAGATATAGTGCAGACATACATATAATAAAAATAAATATAACACTAATAATAAAGAGAATAGACAATAAATTTAAAAAGTAATAATAATAACAATTATGTAGCAATAAAAATATAGACGGAAAAAAATACAGAATCTGACTGTGCAAATGTGCTATTTAAAGATGAACAGCATTGAGAAGTTATGTATAAATTTAATATATTTAAAAATGTAATTTATTCCTGTGATAGCAAAACTGAATTTTCCAATTTTCAGCAGCCATTACTCCAGTCTTCAGTGTCACATGATCCTTCGGAAATCATTTATATATCGATTTGCTGCTCAATAGACATTTCTTATTGTTATAAATTTAGAAAGCAGTAGTGTTGCTTAATATCTCCTTTTTTTATTTTTTAGAAACTGTGAAACATTATTTTAGGATTCTTTGATGAACTGAAAGTTCAAAAGAACATTAAAAGTATTACTAATTAAGTATTATTAGTTAAAAATAATTTCTGACCCAAACTACATTCGGGACCTCTGAGAGAACTACGGGGAACAAAATTGCGTCAGGGAGTGATTACGAGGTCAGATGACACTGCATAAATTGAACAGCATTCCTTCTGAGTGTGTGTGTATTAACCAATAGACAATGGATCCAATTTTTAAACAAACTTAATAAACCTGAATCTGGTAACATATTTACCAAACTACTGTAGGTCCCATTTCTGAATCTCCCCAAAAAGTCATCTCAAAAATGTTGCCATGGAATCATTTGGTTGACTGCAGATGACAGCGTTCTGTTTGCTGTGGGGGCTGATGAAACTGGCAGAAAACACTGTTGTTGAGGCTCAAGGAACAGACTGAAAAAATATTTTGTTTTGTTGCTTCATTTGGATATATCTAAATAAACTGATTTTATTCAAATCAAAAATATGATTTTATATGACTGAATCAAATAAAATAGAAATAGCTCTTTAAGGTTACAACTGCACATTTGCTTTTTACAGTGCAACTGAAACTGAGAAGAAAACAACCTATTTTTTTCAAGAGTTCACTTCATCAAAGCAACTTTTGAAAAACAAAAGCTTCTCACAACATCCAAAATAAAAATTGATGTTGCTTCTTTTGTTTTATAAGGTGCGCTGTTGAGTCTGAAATGTAAAGGGATATTAAAAATGCTGGATTATTGGGGTAAAAGAACAGGTCTGAGGTCAGTGGATTTAAGTCAGTATATGGTGGCCTACAGGTTCTAAGCTCAAGAACATATGAAATGTCCTGCATTCAAAGTAATGACAACTAATGTATCTACAGGCCAAGCCATGCCTCTGACAGATAAAGCTAACTTGACATATGCTCAGAGATCAGTACAAGCTAAGTTCAGCTCTGACGTAGAAGTGATTTCATTCCAGGGACACTTAGAGGATCTTAGAGTGTCCTGAAGATTAAAGGCAGAGGAACCCTTTGGTTTGTGCAGGGATTATAAACATGGATCACTTTGTCTGTGCTTATTTTGCAATGAAATAAACCACAGGAACAGTAAGAGCTCTATTGACTGATGCTGGGATAATACATATTGGAATACAAACTGGAAACTTTGACAAATATTTACATACAATGAAAAGTAAACAGGCCCAGCCTGTGGGTTTGTGGGGCCCCAGGCAAGAACGCCAAAATGGGCCCCGACAGTGTAAAAAGTGCCATAACATAAAAATGCCCACAGAACCACTGCAATACAAAATGTGGTTTCTTTTAAACTGTACAAGTCCACTGGCATGCAGTGAGTGGAGCATGAGAGAACAATTCCAATTGATTCATTATGGGAGTTGAGTGGCAGGCTTGCACTGTAGGGACTGTAGGATTGACAGTGGAACAAAGCAAGTAGTGAGTGTTACAAAAACTGGAAAGTGCTGAACTTGCAAATGAGAGGCGAAAAACCCCTGGTGGCAGCCAAACTTTGTGAGGTGAAGGCAAGCCAAAGTCTGTCATAAACATTTCAAAATCAGTTTCTGGTGGATTTTGTGCTTTAATCACATAATTGTTACATATATTTAATTTATATTTCAAATGAAGTTTGGATGTTCTCATTGTGGCTGGATTGTTAACACATTTATAAACATGGCATTCAGCATGTTGTTCCAACAATAACACATGATACTGTAACTTTACCAGACATTGAAAACTATAATAAACTGTGCTAAACTGCCATGTTTAAACAGATAAGTAAAACAGCTTTATATGTTAAAAACACTGGAGAAACAAACATGTGTCAAGACACAGAAATGTGACACAGAAATGTGCAATAAATAAAGTACTGTATGAATAAACTAAATATATAAAATAAGGCCTACGCTTAGATGCAACACCCAACAGATGTTTCAAAGCAATGCACCACAACATGAATCAATTATGCAGATTACTGTTACTGTTTAACTGATTGCTGCTTTTATATATGCTAATTATTGTATTTGTTGTCACTTTCAGTACTTTTAAAGGTATTCAGAGGTCACCTTGTGCTTTCATTTGAAGATAACGCTTTTTCCTATCACAGCTTAATTGTAGGGAAATCTCTACTTCTTGTAGAGAAGTAAGTTTCCAGTAACACTATCAAACACTATCAAAATATTGCTCTTATTTGAGCATCCCGACCAGGCCAACACATCAACACTGGCTCATAGAGTGAGTTTATGGTGAGAATTATCTGTTTTTTTTTTTTTTTCAATTCCATTTGATGACACTGGTGTTAAAATTAAACAATTTATTTAAACATTTATGTTGCTCAGGCCAAATTAGGTCATATTATGGACAAAATCATTCAGTTACAGAAGATAATAACATTAGATGTAATCTGTTCAAAACAATATATGTGATTTCTTGTGTCCTATATTCCACTCAGTTCTCCTGTACTCTTAAACCACTCCGAGATCACTATGTGCTTCAGTTTGATTCAGCTGATCACAGTGGACTGTTTTCCCCTTCTGCTTCTCCTCTTGACAGCGACCCCTCAGAGATTCATCGCCAGTCTGAGGAGAGTGGCAAGACTCTCTCCTGTCTATCCAAAAGGCTTCGCTCCAAACAATAGCACTCCTTAATAGAGGAATAGGGTGGGGAAAGTGTGGGACACTAGTGTAGCCCCAAAACACCAGGGCTGTCAAAAAGACAGATGTATGTGTGTGTTGGTGAAGAGGGTGTGCTGTAGTCCATGAAAAAGAGAGAGCGTATTGAAAGAGAAGGAAAAAGACTGAGTGAGTGAGTGAAGGAGAGAGTCATTTGTTGGTCTTATGACATTATAAAAACTATAAAGACAAGAGCACTGAGGCATAATAAATAGCTCCTTTCACAGCTCTTTCATTAATGAAAATGACAGAGAGTGGCAGCATTATTATACCTCAAATGCCTCTGAAACAGCAGCTCTCCCCATTCACTCAAGCTCCCACAATCCCCTTTGTCAGAATGGATGAACAGAGCCATTACTATCACTGTACTTCATGAGCAGAAGCAAATGCGAGCCTCTATGACTACGTTAAGCAACCCTACATAATGGTACATATGAACATGGAGACTAATTTAAGCGTGTGCTCGGCTTTCCAAGGACGTGCTGATAAAAAGCAGTTGAGCTTGAGTTTGAACTTTGAGGTCATGTTTTCATGTTTCAGATCGTTGCACCATTTGTGCTAATTAGTCTTATATGGATTATCTCCGTTTAGTACATTTAGCTGGATTAGTCTATTAAATAAATAAACAAAATAAATAAATACATATTTATTTATTTATTTATATATGTATAAATGTATATTACATAATTTATTTGTTGGTCTTATGACATTATAAAAACTATAAAGACAAGAGCACTGAGGCATAATAAATAGCTCCTTTCACAGCTCTTTCATTAATGAAAATGACAGAGAGTGGCAGCATTATTATACCTCAAATGCCTCTGAAACAGCAGCTCTCCCCATTCACTCAAGCTCCCACAATCCCCTTTGTCAGAATGGATGAACAGAGCCATTACTATCACTGTACTTCATGAGCAGAAGCAAATGCGAGCCTCTATGACTACGTTAAGCAACCCTACATAATGGTACATATGAACATGGAGACTAATTTAAGCGTGTGCTCGGCTTTCCAAGGACGTGCTGATAAAAAGCAGTTGAGCTTGAGTTTGAACTTTGAGGTCATGTTTTCATGTTTCAGATCGTTGCACCATTTGTGCTAATTAGTCTTATATGGATTATCTCCGTTTAGTACATTTAGCTGGATTAGTCTATTAAATAAATAAACAAAATAAATATTTATTTATTTATTTATATATAAATATATGTATAAATGTATATTACATAATTTAACAGACTTCAGCTATGTGTGTGTGCATTTCAGATTACTGCAGTATTTGTGGTGATTAGTCTTAATGCATTATGTCTCTATAATACATTTATTTAACAGACTAATTCAGCTAAATATATAATAAATTAATCCATTAATACTAAATATGACAGTAGAGCTTCTTTTAGCACAGCGGTTGTGCAAGGGAGGAGAAAATGCATCCAGTAAAAATATTACTATATTGGCACAAATTCATCCTTTAAGTTGCCAAATTAGGCAAATGCCAAAATGGACATGAACTCATCCTCAAAAACTATGAACAAATCCACACAAGGTAAAAGAAATGTGACCCAAACTACATTAAATTACAGTATGGGTTTGGCCTAAGCAAGGATAAACATGGTTTTACTTCATGAAGTCCAATATAAAATCTGGGTTCTGAAGCTAAAACCAGTTGAGAAGTACTGCACTAAATAATACAGACAGCATTACAAGTGTGCCAGGATTCCTCCCATGAGATTCTGTCTGAGAGAGAAAGGGGGCAACCTATTATAGAGGGTACACACACAGTTACACATACACGCACAAATCCATGAGTAATAATGTACCGCAAATCAGCAGTGAAAGCAGCAGATTATCACTGTCATATTTTGTATGTTGTTCCTGCCGCAACGTCGCAGAAAATAAAAACTGTTCCTAAAATAGAATCCCATGTCGCTTATTGTCATGTGTCGCTGTCGCGGGTGGTTAAGACAAAAACTACAAGGAAAAGATACTTTTTATCGCGTCATGTCTGGCTGGGACACACGGTGTTACAGTCTTGTCCCCCCCCCAAAAAAAATCTAAGTATAAAAATATGAATACTGAAAAGTATAATAATTGAATCTGCAATTAGGGAAAGTGGAGAGAAGAAATCCAGTCTGGGAATGAGCAGGAACAGTTGATTTGCATGGCAGACATGGAGATCCAGATTATTTGTTTGTTCATTTGTTTTTAATATTCAACAAGTTCTTCTGTATCTAAATGCAAAAAGGTTCATAATTATTTGAATAAAACAGACTGCCGGGGAAAAATCTGAATATTCATCATGTGACCATCTTGTGATTATTTTAACAAAAGCAACAATAATATAATAATTGTAATAATAATAACAATTATATGTATTATTGGCAGAATTCGGCCCTCGTCAAAAACTACTTGAGAAACCCTGATCTAGAGGTTACATGTGAGTTGTGTTTAAAACACAGCGCTGCATTATCTAGCCTACGGGTGTCTTGCAGTGCAAGGTTCTAATCCTATAAGAAATCACATTGTGAACGCTGATCGTCCTCTCGGCTGTTTGCCTTTGACTCTGTGTGATTATAACGCTTTAACACAGCCGCTGTAATCAGAACCACCAGGCTGCCCTCCTCCACCTCCCTCTGCTTAATCAATCTGACCCAGCCCAGATTAGCTAGATCATAATCAACATCCTGCTGTGGCAAAAAAATCTAACGCCCACACCCTCCGGCACACTGGACACCTTGCGGTCATGGTGACATATGTGGATCGTCCTGCTATCAGGGCCTTCAGACACATGGGCCCAGCTGAGCTGCAGGGAAATAAAGCTTCATTCATTTTGCATATAATCAGAGTGGACCAGATACTAATTGCAGTGATTTTGCTGGATATGAGAGAGCGAGCAGATAGTACTATTCCAGAGAGTAAACTTGAGGAGGATCTGAAGCCCTTCAGGGTTTTATTGCTCTCTCTGAGTGTTCTAATTAATTTTCTTGGCACTTAAGAGAGCGACTTCAGAAAATAGCTGTGTGCCATAGGTGAGCCATCACTTTCTGTGTGTGTGTATACAGTAGAAATGAGTAGGAGTGAGTGTGTGAAATGTTTCATGTTACTAATTTAATTTGCAAAATGCACATTGCTGTTAAGCCTCTCCTGAACCACAGACAACGTCAAAGGCGTCTTACCTGTGCTAAGGAGAAGAAGAACTGGACTGTTGCCCTGTGGTCCAAAGTCCTCTTTTCAGATGAGAGCCAGTTTTGTATTTCATTTGGAAACCAAGGTCCTAGAGTCTGGAGGAATGGTGGAGAAGCTCATAGCCCAAGTTGCTTGAAGTCCAGTGTTAAGTTTCCACAGTCTGTGATGATTTGGGGTGCAATGTCATCTGCTGGTGTTGGTCCATTGTGTTTTTTGAAAACCAACGTCACTGCACCCGTTTACCAAGAAATTTTGGAGCACTTCATGCTTCCTTCAGCTTTTTGAAGATACTGATTTCATTTTCTAGCAGGATTTGGCACCTGGCCACACTGCCAAAAGCACCAAAAGTTGGTTAAATGACCATGGTGTTGGTGTGCTTGACTGGCCAGCAAACTCACCAGACCTGAACCCCATAGAGAATCTATGGGGTATTGTCAAGAGGAAAATGAGAAACAAGAGATCAAAAAATGCAGATGAGCTGAAGGCCACTGTCAAAGAAACCTGGGCTTCCATACCACCACAGCAGTGCCACAAACTGAACACCTCCATGCCATGCTGAATTGAGGCAGTAATTAAAGCAAAAAAGAAGCCCCTACAAAGTATTGAGTACATCAGAAAGAGCTTTATTGCCAAGTATGTTTGCACATACAAGGAATTTGTTATAGTGTCACAAGCTTCCAGTACACGCAGACAACAACAACACACAGATAATAAAAATGAGATGTGAATAAAATACACATGCATAAATATAAACCACAAAAAAAGAATAAATTGTATGTATAGGTGTGGTATAGATTGAATAGGAATAGAATAAAATAGAAAAAAATAAGTTGTAGGGATGTACTAGGGTTTAGGGTGATAAATAATTATAAGGTTATTGCATATACTGTACTCTAATTGCACAATGGGAGAACATTAACTGTTCATGAGGTAGATTGCCTGGGGAAATAAACTGTTCTTGTGCCTGGCTGTCCTGGTATTCGGTGCTCTGTATGGCAAAAGTTCGACCAGATGGCAAAAGTTCAAAAAGGAGATGGCTTGTATGTGATGGATCCAGAGTGTTTTTCTGAGCCCTTTTCCTCACTCTGGGAACAAAAACAGTACAAATACTGGAGAGCCAAACACTGAGGCTGCCGTCTGCGGCGCCTTCGCAAGTATCGCATGAATAGGCCTATTCACATGTACAGTAAATGAACATACTTTCCAGAAGGCCAACAATTCACTAAAAATTTATTTTTTATTGGTGTTATGAAGTATTCTAATTTGTTGAGAATTGGTGGGTTTTTCTTAAATGTGAGCCAAAATCATCACAATTAAAAGAACCGAAGACTTAAAACTACTTCAGTCTGTGTGCATTGAATTTATTTAATACACGAGTTTCACAATTTGAGTTGAATTACTGAAATAAATGAACTTTTCTATGACATTCTAATTTATTGAGATGCACATACATACACACACGTATGCATGTATATAAGTGTATGTGTATGTATATATATATATATATATGTGTGTGTATGTATGTATGTGTATATACACACACACACACACACACATTTGTTTTTTATATGAAAAAGCAATTTAAACATTATGCTAATACAAGTCTGTCCTAAATCTCTTTCTTTTTTCCTTTGTCTTTTTTTCCTCCCTGGGGCATATGACTCAGGTAGCAGCATGGAGACAGAAAAGCCTTCATGCAAGTGGACGACTTACAAACACCCTGCTGTCGGCATGCTACTCCATTCGTGACAAGAGTCAAAGCACAGTGTGGAAGGGCCACCTGCTGCATGAAGATCACATCATTTCATGCCAGGCGGACAGGTGAAAGAGGAGAGTCAACAACACCCCTCTGTTATCTGCTTGTGTTTAGTAGAACAAAAAGATGAATGAAGCTCCCAGCACTAACAAATAAAGATTCATTACTACAGTATTCGCAAACAAATTATTACCCTAGAGAATGGATAGGAAACCTACACTGCATCAGTATTCAGTAACCAACTAGAAATAAATAAGAAGAGAGAAGTTGATATGTGGAGTTTTTAACAGCATACACAAACCATCATCTGTTATTCTCATTTATAAAAGTCATAATTTGAAGAGGGATTCCAGGAGGCGGAGGAAACGAGCATAAATGAGACCGTATTCCCAGAAGGCTTAGGATGAGCTGTAACACAGTGTGTGGGTGTTTGGGTAATTATCCAAAGGAGTCTGCTGTTTTTGTTAACATTTATGAGTGTCTGCTAGCTGCTGGAGCAAGAGAGAGAGAGAGAGACATTTGACAATAAAGATATGAGTTTTGATCAAACTTTGATGACAGGACAAATCCAAACAAGAAAACCTGAGAGACACCTGAGTTCTGTAAATATCTATTCGATCTTCCTCTTATTGTTATGTGTCGTTTACACCACAAATGCATTCACACTTAGACCAGATGCATTTGCATTAATTCAGAGAGGCATATGTATACACAAAAAAACATGCACGTGTGCATGAACACACAGAGGCACAAATGATTTCTCTTTTCATGTCAGAAATGTTTATAGGTGTGCTATGCACACTGTAATCAGATGCGGATGAGAGGGCTTCCTGCCAGTCTGTTTGTGAAGGAGTTAAATGGAGTGATGGGTTGAGGTGGAGCGTAAAAGAGAGTAGGAAAAGGGAGAAAAGGAAAGAGTCAGAATGAGGCTGTGACACGTGTGTCAAACTTTGTCACAGTCGAGCTGTGATTGAGGCTTCGAAGCTGCCCTAGATATCCAAACATTTATTTTCAGTGAGCAGCAGAAAGCTGAGGAGAACATGTACACATCCAGCATAATGTTTTTTTAGGTGCTTTAAGATAAAGATCAATCTCTAAATCAATCTGTTGGCTTTTAGTAACTAAATTTCAATAACTTTCCAAATGGAAAGCATGACAGGTTTAATATCCCTGCTACCTGACAAATATAACTGAAATTGGTATCCAAAGAGGGTATTTACAAGTTGTCACTTAATGCATCACATGTGTAAATGCCCTCTAAAACTCATTCAAACTAGAAATTACCATCTGGAGATTTTTTGAAAACAAGTTAAAAAAATAAAACTAAAACTAAAAGCTAACAAAGAGAGGCCCTCAGGAGGTGATTCGATATGCATACAAGACACAAGGCCAAGTGTATCTGTGTAGTCAGGCCACATTTTTTCAACTTCAAGGCTTATTCACACCCAATACACTATAACTTGGAAGAGCAATATCATTGATAATGATTTAAGAATAATGTTTGTCCACAACAGCCAATCAGAATCCACCTAACTACAAAGAGCTTGAGCATTTAAAGAAGTAATAAAGTTATACTTAATATTGTTATGTCTAGTTATTATTTGTGGTTTGAACAGGCCTTTACTCCTTCCAAACAAAATTACGTCAGAAGTTTGGGAGCCTGCAAGCCATTTGTATCTGTTTTGAAGAGAATCATTTAAGAAATTAAGTGTGAATGTGCTTACTCAATCGGATAGCAAACCGGTCCATCAAAATGCAGGAAGAGACCAAGTTTAAACACCACCTAATCACAGTCTCAATGACAGTCCTGCTGTGTAAATATAATAAATAACTAAATACATACATGTAAAATGTACATTAATGTAAAGCAATATTCAGTATAATGTATAGAAAATCTCAACTGATTGATTATAATGTCGCAAAATGCAAACTTTATTATTGTCCAGCTCTAATCTGCTAAATGCGACTATAAGGCATGAAGATATTAAGACATTATAAATAAATCAATCAATCAGTCATGGAAGACATTTTTAGCCATCAGAAACACTCCTTGCCTGTGAATCATTTTGCATCCAAGTTTGCTGACATTGGTTAATCTTGTTTCAAAATGCAGAAGTTAGAAAATGTTCTAAAAAAATATTCACTTGTGTATTTGCTGTAGTAGACCATAATGAAACTGAAGTAAGATTCTGTGGTTAGAAGATTCACAATTGTGGTGAGTCCCATCTGGTCTGGGGCTCTCCTGAGACCGTACAACCAGAGGAGGACGACTGAGGTTACACCGCTGTACCGTAAATACAGCTGACACACTCATTTACTGCAGCCATCACTGCTGTTCTCTGTAGGCAATCAGACACACATGCCTCTCAGTGACAACGTTATTTGTTCATGAAAAAGTCCATCCAACACCAGATGTAACCCTCCACCCTCAGAGAAAAACACAAAGAACAATAATTAAATCAATGCTAGAGCAATTTCTTCTGTCTCTTAAAAGGGATCAATTTTCAGCCAGTTAATAACCATATTAGATTTATTAAATAGCCAAGTGGTCTAAAGTCCAAAGCCAAGCCTGAGGCTTCCTGTTTTATATGGGAGCTAAACCAAAAAAGAGCTAATGAATGCAGCTTAGCTTACAGACACTTTGCTTGACTGCAGAACAAGGCCACTCTACTGTGCTGCCATACTGAGACAGGTCTATATTCGGTAATGCAAATTAGATATGAATTTGAACAATGTTTATATTTTTGTAAATTTCCAGGGTTGTGTTGTCTACAGCAGTTTGAAAACTACTGTTGTACACAGTCGATAATGGGATACTCTTTAGGGCACTCGTTCTCCTCCCTCAGGATAACACAATCCTGAACTCCAGCAATACACTGACAGACAGAAAGAGCAGAGAGAAGCCAGAGAAAGAGTATCTCAGAAACTGAACAGACTTACTCTACCAGGAAACACACCACTCCTGGGACATATACGCAAACAAAACACACACACACACACACTCTCTGGCAGTGCTCCATAGAACTCATCCTTACAACAACCCCAAACACTATAAAATATTAATCCAGGACCTCAGGTTCAGTTCTCAAAACATGTGAAACAATATCAGACTCAAATATAAAAGAGATTATTGAATCCCCAAGTCTCACACTGACAGGTAAAATTCTCAAAACAAAAGACAGGAACCCAGATTATATTAATAATCAGAAAAAGCAAACAATTTTCAGCCTAGTCAACTGGACCAGCAGGAGGGAGGCAGCTGAAACTCCATGCATGCCCTTGAGAAAGATTGTGGGAAATATTAAAGGAATGTTTAGGAGTACAGCATATGTGTGGTGCAGGGTAGATATCATAAGGGTCATGAGGAGTTGAGAGCGATTGAGGCCGTTCTGAAAGTAATATCACTGCAGTCTCTGAGCGGCCCATAGGCATCAGATTAATCACATGGTACTCAGAGAGAAGCACATATGCGGCTGGAATCTGTCAGTGGAAAGGTTAATGAATGCAAAAGCAGAGAGGAACATGGGGAAAAACACCACCGAAAAGTCATTTCACAACATGCATGCTCCATGTTCCTCCCAGCAGTCAGTATTGGCCTATAAACATACATACGTTCAATATCATTGACCTTATCTTAAACAGAACTGGCCTCATTGATCTTTCATGGCTTCTTGATGGTACCCTACACTGCACTGCATCAGAGGGAGACTAGATTTATTACTTCCTGTAATCCTACATTAAGAAAATTCATGCTTTGAATTCTCTAAAGCACATTTGTGTGTCCTGCTTCTATCATACTAGCAAAAAAGCAGAGTGAGGATGATTTACACATTACTTACAAACTGCTGCATTTCAGTTTTGTAAAATAATACCTTCAGGAATGCCCTCACATCCAAAAACAAACAAACAAACAAACAAAAACTGCATCTAATTGTAAAAACAAGATAAATGAGCATGCACAATTAAATAAACAATATATTCATATATTACAACAAACAAACCACCTGACATTTAATTAATTAGGGGTGTAAAAAAGAAAAGAAAAGAAAACCAGGGGTGTAAAATGCATCACTGTATTGTGATGCGTCAAAATGTCAAAGAAAATTTACTTTTAAAAAAGCATTGATTAAAATTACTATAATACTCCACTCAAATGTAATATAACGTATTTTTTTAGTTGTAAAAATCCACCAAATTCAAACATTTCTGGAGTAGATGCATTAAAATAGCATACATTTTGTCCCTCCATTACTTTGGTGTGTTCAGCGTACTTCAGGAAATGGAACCATACCAAAGGACATGTGACCAAATTTCATAATTTACCAAGACACTATAGGGGTGAAAAAAGCACCCCTATATATACAGTACACCCGTAATGAAAACTAATAATTGATGAGGAGCAGAGCCAGGCCTCTCTACATGCTTTGAGTCCCTCCAAACACACAAAATGAATCTAAATCAATTCAGACAAACAGGACACAAACAAGCTTTAATAATTCATGAACTGGGATCCAGGTTCATTTTAACCACAGTTTTAAGGAGATCATTATTGTCGCAGATCCGTGCAAAGTCATAGATCCATTAAAGGGTTTCTTTGCTGATAACAGGCGTGTCAATATCACTACAGTCTACAGGCCTGCACACATGAGAATGAATGTCAATCAATGTCCTTTCAAGTTCATTCAACCGGTTTTTAATCAAGGTCATCTTTTCATAGGTGTGTGAAAAATCTACTGTCCTGCTGTGCATTACTGTGTTGAAGATGACTGTTTAACAAACCTCAGTCCATGTGAATACTGTGCTCTCCTGCCATTTTCGTTTCTGCAATAAATTAATAACCCTTTACAAGATCTGTCAATCAGACAACTTCTACATTTCCTGGACTGCAAGATACCATATGTGTGCAAAGTGTTTACTGTAGATTCATTAACAGCAGAGGCAATTTAGTCAAATGCCCAGGCGTTTTTAAGTAAAGCATGGAATTTGAGGACGACTTCCAGAGGATTCCATGCATGTGCGCGGTGTGTATGAGGAAATCATTTGTGCAGATAAACAACAAACTACTCAAGCGTCCGTTCCCTCATGCTGATGGAGTCTGGGGTCTGTTGCTTAACTACAGTACTTCATCTCGGCCATAAAATGCCGTGTTTACCTGAATCCCACAGAGAGACATATCTCATGCTGTAACTCATCTCATTCTTTGATCTAGACTTGTGTACTACTAAGAGAAGGCCAGAGAGATCATACAGAAAAAAGAGAAAGAGACTGATAGAGTGAGAGACAGATAGTGAGAAGAGAGAAAGATAATCATCTAATGAGATCTTGATCTCCCCAGAACGACAGTCCAGAGATGAGGAGAAATATGACATTATGTGACCACTATACAAATAATACAAAAGGCATCAGAGGAAATAAGTTGAATATATAATTCAATATAAAATATAAAGAGCATAATCATCAGGCTTAAAAGAACAAGTCAGGACAACAGCAAAACATGCCACATCCAAATAGGAAAAACATCAACATTGGTATATTTTCAGCTTAAGCGTTTTTGCTAAATCTCAAATAGTTTAAAATAATAATGCATCACATCTGAGCAGAGTTAATATGTTGCTCCAACCCATAGTAAACACTTCAGTGATACAAGAATCAGACAAGCATGTTCAGAACAGTGTTGGCAGTTTTGATGATATGGTGAAACATTGTTGTGCAAAGGTTTGTTAATGGGATAGTTAGCTGAAAAATAAAACATCTGACATAATTTATTCGCCCTCACGTTGTTCCAAACCTGTTTGAATTCCTTTCTTTTTTACATAAAATGTAAAAAGTGACCCTGTGCAAATGAGATGTTTAGTATATTGTTCATACTGTTCTTTTCCATTCAATGCCAGTGAATGAGGAGCTGTCAGTGACATTTGATATCTACAATAGAAGGGAAAATGATGACTTAAAATAAAAATATAGTGCACAAGTCATATAGACAACTGATTTATTTATTTTTTGTCACCATTCACTTTCATTGAATGAAAAATAAACATCCTACCTAACATCATCTTTTGTGGTCTACGGAAGACAGAAAATTATTTAGAATTACATGAGGGTGAGTAAATGATGACAGAATATTTTTTAACGTACAGGGCTTTGTCTGCCATTGCGTGAACCACTTAGAGCAATTGTCTGTGTATGCATTTGTCTTACGCGTGTGATTTTGTGTCAGGGTATGGATTTAACAACATCCCACCCATTTTGCAATCTGTAAACTTGTACATTCTCCATTAATGCTCCCTCCGGAGCCAGCCCATCCCACAGAACAAGAGGCATGAAAAATTCAGCCAGTGTGCCCAATCCCTGCTGCAATTATGCATGAGCAGAACGGCTGGCTGAACAGAGCAAAACCCAATGCATATACTTTACATTCCATTCCCATTCCACTGACTGCCAGGCTGGATCTGTGCATGCTCCGCTCAGACGTTCACGCTGTCTACAGAGCACTACATGACAGGCAATCAGAAGCCCTCCAGCTCCTTCCTGATAGTGCTCGCTGTGATAATGCCTTAGCATCACACAACCGAACAAATCCGCAGCAAAATTCAGACAGGGCAGAGGGCAAAGAGGAAAATTAGCCTCTGTAAGTCTAACATATATGTGCATGTCATGTACTGGTAACGGTATATTACGAATGGAAGAAAGAAATCGCCTAAATCGTTATTTCTGAACATTTAAATAACTTAAAAATCCCAAAAGGCGTAACAATACATTCACAACTGGGGGTTAATAAACATAATAATTCAAGAATTAAATAAGGATGCACAATATAACTATTATTGGCCAATATTAGATATATTAGATTTTTATTTTTTTTGATTGTACATGTATTTGATTTTACATGTTAATTTCCTCTACTTTGACATTCAGAATGCCTTTGCCATCGTCTAATGCGGAGTTAAAGCAGCACTATGTAACTTTTTCTGTGTTCAAAATTTGCAAAATGTATATAATGAGCGAGTACATCATGAATTCATCTTCCAAACCGCATTTTTGTCTTATTCAGAATCACTACAGTACAATTATAATAAGTACTTATATTTGGACTATTGTAGCCTGGTCCAGAGTAACGGAGTAACACATACCTGCGTGAATCGCCATAGACATAAACTTAGAGAAGTAGCTCCGGTTGGAATGTTCTTCTGCGGGATGTGTGCAGTTCTGTTTATTAACCGCTAGAGCGCCAAAAGTTACATAGTGCTGCTTTAAGGTTAATCTTTAAAAACGCTAATAATTGAATTAACACTGTTAAGTGTAATCTTTAGCAAATCTCAAAATGAATATCCATTCTTCATACTGTAAATAAATTACAAATTTTTATTAAATGTTTAGTTTTTAGCAGTTTAATAATTTATTCAGACAAACTAATACACGAAAACACTACATGCTTATTAGTATACTATTATTCATTTCTTACCACCAAAGAAAGTGGTCTTTTCCATGACACCACTCCGATCAGTCCAGACAAAAGCACCTGAAACAAAAAGAAAACAGATTTTTGAGACTAAAGAACAGAGCAGCACGTTCAACGCCAACACCGTCAAGTGAAATCACTTCTCAAGCATTAAAGGAAACAGAAGGAAGTGAGCTCCATCACAGGTGACTTTATCAATATTTCATGTGCAGGGAATGATATGGTCATCAGGATGGCAGGGAGGAGAATTCTGTGGATATGAAGGGTGTTGAAAAAAAATAGCGATAACATTAACTATTTTATATCCTCCGCATTTTGTTTCTTTCTGTTCTGTCTTTTTCTCCTTTACCCTTCATTAACCAGCAGCACTCCACTCAGTCTCTCTCTCTCATGCTCCTTCACCCTTTAACCTCTCAAGTCCAGCAGGCCTCTCTCCCTCATTCACACTTTTTACCCATGGGACCTCGGTGCTGTGCTATAATCACAGTGCCATCTCACATAAACCAACAGGAGCAGAGCATTAAATCCAATTTGGGAATGAAATGTTAGCAATGAAGCTGATGCTGTCAGCAGTTTATAATGTAAAATCAGGTTATGAATAATGCTACAGACGGAATTAAAACACTTAGGTATATATAGTGCTTCATATGTAGGAGGTGAATGCTGACTTATTCTCAGTCACTGAAATGTGTTTGCTGCCAAAAGAGAAGATCAGTGAGACTGAGGAGTCGATCGAACTGAAGATTATAGGATTATGCCATCGTGTGCAATCACACAAAGCTATGGGATTAACAAAGGAAAAGTGCAAAAAAAAAGAAATCTGATCAATGAGTAATTCAGAAAGAAAATATCAAAGAGAAAGCTTTTGTAAGGTATTGTTAAGCATGATTTGGTCTGCTAATTGGTCTGGCCAAGTCTCCAAAAAAAATACAATAACAAATCAACATTACATTAGTGCACTGTATTTTCAGAAATTATGCATGGGCCAGTAAGACATTTCTTCAACACAAATAATTTTTTTAATAACAAATATGACACGAGATTATGTTTTATGAGAGAGAGAGTGTGTATGACAGATGTTCAGAGAGATGATGTGAGAAACGGTTCACATTGTATTTGCTCTCTTGAATTATTGATCCTCTTTCAGAAGCAATTGAGAGGGAAAAAAGAGAGGGAGAAAACTAAACCAAGCTGCTGAGAAAGAGTCAGTTAAAGATAAGATTGAATGGCTGGTGTATGTGTGGAAAGATCAGCGGCACAAAAGAGCTCACTGAAAGGAATATTCAGGCGTTTTGCAAAATCAAATCCTATAGAAACGTCGCTTCTTCTGTTACATGACAACTTTAATTTTTTTTAAATAATTTATTAAATAAATTGATATTTCTAAATATATTCTAGTTACAATGTCCAATCTCATGATGTAACAGAAGTTAAGGTCTAATTTAAAGGAGTAATTTCATACTTTATATTGTATTATATTAATATATAATGTTAGTAGTTTTTGTGGATATTTTTGCTGATGTTCTTCTGATAGTTACATTTACATTCATGCATTTGGCAGATGATTTTATCATCTTACAATTACATTCAAGGTACTCATTTAATCAGTTATTGTTTTCCCTGGGAATTGAACCAATGGCCTTGGCGTTGCTAGCGCCATGCTCTACAGGAAGGCGCATTATAAATAAAACAGGCCTTCCATCATGAACAGATACCCAAATATTTTTACCTTTATCTGACTCAGGGTTTATAAAAATGTAAATTTATGTACTGAGGGATGAGTCAGAATGTTTGTCTGTGGTAAATTACAGCAAACCACAGATACTGTCAGAAACACACACACACACACTCACAGACAATGCCTATTAAAACCTGCTACCGCTTGAACCCTTCAACATCGTATGAATCCCCATTGACAAGTATCCCTTATTCTTATCTCTGTGCCTGAATTTAGTACATTTATAGCACATCAGGAGAGCAGGTTAATAACATGCTGTAGAGTGAGTTGGGCAGCAGAGGGTCAAACTGTAATACTCAGGTTTGTTGGACAATGCATAGGAGGAGGATATAGTTTAGGATAGAAGTTATGTGGCTCAACCTTTTTTGGCTCTATTTGAGGAGAAGTGTGTTAAATGACAGTCATAAAACATCTGCAGCCATCAATCCCATATTCCTTACTTCTCCAGAGATGCAGCAGAGCACATATTATGCCCTGGGTGGGGAGTCTTGCTGGTGATTTCCTGCCTGTGCGGTTGAATCGTTTTTTTTTTTTTTTGGAAAGAGCCAACGATAGCAAGCAATAATCAAAGAAGGATTTCACCCTCGGCTGCGCTCTCAACAGGATTAAGACGCACTACTCACCGACATTAGCCACTAAAGCCTTTTAGCTCAGTCAGCAGCGCTATGAGAGGAGAGAGAGCCCTTCAGTCAATTACCAGGGTACTGCTGCTCCGTCTAATATATGTACATGTCATACAGCCCATATCGCAAACACCACAAATGACAACTTGACTCTAAGGACCAGATTCAGCTCAAGTCCAGTCTGCTGAAACTAGACTATTAGGAAAAATCTGAGGGAGCACAAACTGTCAAACAGTGCTGGATCAAACACAGTGCGCTTTGAGAAATTGCTCTTGGCTGTCAAAATCAAGACTAAACTTGTAGTGGTTTGCATATTGAGTGTGGTCTGCAGTGAAAGGGTGCAGTGGGCGACTGGCTGCTTGAGGGATGCACACACTAAACTGTTTGCACAGCAGTGATATACAGCAACCCCCCTCCCCTAACACAGAAAGAGAGCGAGAGATACAGCATTTGAACTGAAAACTACAGGATGAGCTCAGTTAACACATTTTTGTTATAAAAACGCTGTTTTGAAATAATTCTAAAATGTCGAAACGTCCAGTTTTCTTGTTTGTGATTATAAACATTTTTAAAGGTTACAAAAATGTTTCTTACAGCATTCTACTTACTTTATTTTTTACCCCAAATTACATTATTTGAACATTTATTTTTAATATTCTAAGAACATTAAAATGCCCAGTTTTCTTGTTGTGATTAGAACATTATTTAAAGGTTACAAAAAACGTTTTTTAGAATGTTCAAGTACAAATAACATCATAAAGGATGTTGTGAGTGTCACGGGTTGTGTTGAAGCAAGGCAAAGGACACAGCAGGGAAAGTCCAAAACTCTCAATTTAATAGTGGACTCAAACTTAGGCAGATACACAAGGAAAAACACAACTTAGTATAACGGTGACCGAACAACGAGTGGCAAAAAAAGGGAGCAACTTAAATACAAAGACAGATCAGGATAATTAACTAAACAGGTGATTCGAGGTAAACTAATGAGGCTAAACGAGATCAGGAACATAACCAAATAAGGGCACACAGGAACTAAAACAAAACAGAAGACGGAAAACACAGAAACAAGGGGTGCTTCTCAAACGGAAGGCTGCATCCTCCGAAGGCTGCATATGTCTGCTGCCACGTCATCAAACGTCGCTGAAGGCCATCTCAGTCGCAAGGATCCTTGGAAGGCAGCCTTCCATTTCATGAAAATCACTGAGTACAGTACTGAGCTTGTCTGAATTTATTATGCAACGTAAGACAAAAATAATGTTTTTGGACATGAAAGGATAGATCTTATCTTTTGTTTTGGTGTAAATTACTTACTAAACGCTAAACTGCCAATAATTTAAGCCACGGGGGGAGACTAGACGACTGGGATTCATTGTATTGCATTAATAGAAAGCAAAATAATATAAAGATTTGTAATACAAAGTATTTTTTTTAAACTAAGTTTTATTAGTGTTTTTGTGCCGTGAGGGCGGGAATATATGTGACATAGCCACGAGCACTTACTAGACTCTCATTCTAGCGTTTAATGCCGAGGAGGACTCAAGCCTACAAGACTCTGAAGGACTTAACTAGGAAGGACGCAGCCTTCCGTTTGAGAAGCAACCCACGTGTCCATAAAAACTAAAATGGTGACAGTGAGAATGTTGATCTCAGAACATATTTACTCACCGTGTTGTTGTTGTTGTTTTTTGATAGATAGATTTAATGGTCCATTAATATGTTTTTTTTTTGTTATTTTGAGGAAGAAATTCAGTTCCGCTGTCAACCAAACAAGTGTGTTTGTTTTTGATTATTTAAAAAGAACTGGCTCATAAGCATCATTTGTTTGGGATTTCATTGGACTGCAGAGGTTGCACTGTATGGTTTTAATTGACTAAAATCAATCTCATAATAGTCATTCAATCAGGAATCAGACTGGACTGTACAGAACACTGGTCATGCTGTATTGTTTGGATCAATTAAAAGAACAGACTCATAGAGTAAGAGTAATTTGTTTGGAATCGGTTGGACTACAGGTCACGCTGTATGGTTCTGAGACACAACAAAGGACTGACTCATACATTAGAGTCATCCTTTCGGGAATCTAACTACACTGGTTGTGCTGCAAGGTTCTGAATCAGAAAAAAGAACGGTCTCATAAGAGTCATTCATTCAGGTGTTACCGGACTGTATTCAGTTGAGGTACACTTCCTTTCAAAATTTTGGGGTCAGTAAGATTTATTTTATAAATGTTTTTAAGAAATGTAATAATACATTGATGCATTAAATTGATAAAAGGTGACAGTAAAGATAATGTTACAAAATATTTCTATTTCAAACATTTTATTCATCAAAAAAAATAAATAAATCTGAGTTTCCACAAAAATATTGAGAGGCACAAATTTTCAAAAGTGATCATAATGAGAAATGTTTCTTGAGCACCAAATCAGCATATTCAAATTATTTCTGAAGGACCGTGTGATACTGAAGACTGAAGTAATAGCTGCTAAAAAAAATCAGCTTTGCCATTACAGAAATAAATTACATTTTAAAATGTATTAAAATGAAAAACAGTAATTTAAAATTGTAACATTTCAAAATATTACTGTACTTACTGTATTTCTGATTAAATAAATGCAGCCTTTGTGAGCAGAAGAGACTTCTTTCAAAAGCTTTTAAATATCTTACCAACCCCAAACCTTTGAAATGAAAAAAAAAATCAATTCTGACTGTGTGTGCAAAATGTAAATTATACAGTAATATATACACAGACATAATTCACTGAGTACACCCAAGTTTAAAGAGTCTAATATCAGCAATAAAAAAAAATGCTACAATGTTCAACATGCCCTTGACGGAAAGAACAAACAAAAATAGCTAATACAATTGGATGATCTTCCTGACTCAGCTCTGTACCGATAATCAGCATGATCTGATACTCTGAGACTGATGTTTTCGTTTTACATGATACCCTGAGGGTGCAACAAAACTATTCAGAAGCTGAGCATCCAGCACAAGAAAAGACAGACAGACAGAAGGCCAAAAATGATCAAATCAAAATAAGAGAACACAAGAACATGCACCACAATCTGTCAAGTCACTTCTACTCAATAGACTCAGCTACACTCAGCTGTTTAGACAGCTGCTGCTTGCTACTATTGTTCCGGCTGCAGTAAGGACATCAGCAGGCCTCTGATGATGGCAGCAGGATGGTCAAGTAAGTGAGAAGATTTCAACCGGGCTCATATGTGGCTGAACTGATGTCCATGTCGTGTGTTTGGAGAGAGTCCAAGATTTCTCATTTTCTCCTGCTGGTTTGTGTGAGAAGCACACATGCTCTCCTGACATCATCATGGAGAACGTGGGGTTCAGTTGCCTCAATTAAGAAGGAAACTGTGATTACATATATGTGCTTAAATATAAATAATGCATACTCCCACTGCCCACTGCAATGCCTGTGAATGACTTCAAGGCATATTTCTCAAGCCTAGCATCCCTCACACACATAGTAATGAAGGTGTGTGGACTATCATCTTGATTTACATACATATTTATGAAGGTGTGTGCATACTTATGAAAGCATAAAGCATCATCCATACTCGCATATGCATTTTATGAAGGTTTATGGCTCATCACCTTTATACTATAAGGCTCGAATTGAGTTCAATATGTAAAACATTTGGATGCATCCATAAATATGATAATGATCATCAAGGCTACGTGAGTGACTGAACGAAGGTCCTGGAATGAGGACACGACACACTTACACATCACTCCCTAAAAGGGACGGAAAGAAAGAGAGAGACAGAGAGGGACGGATGGGAACGGTGGTTCTGTTGCCGTGGAAACCCCTTTCTGGACACTTTCCAAGCTTTGTAATGATCTCCCATTTACCCCTCAGAGAGGAAGAGAGTGAAGTGACTCCTTCAATATCAACATGCAACACGCACTGTGCTGAACAGAGCTTCACTGTGAACCCCTGATCATACTCATATGAACACATATAATCATACGGCATAAGAACCATGTGATGTAAAAAAATAAATGCTACTTTCGCAATTTTCACAGGAGAAATTTCCCCATTCATTCTTGAACGTGGCGGATGTGTAGTAAACCGATTCTGCTCACACTCACTCTAGCAGCAGAGAACTGAAGCCCACCACTGACCGTATCATTGAACTCCAGATGGTATTCAGAAGCTAAACTCTTGGGCAGATTCGCTTCTATCTAATAACATTACAGAACCATCGCTGTCCTTGTCATAGATGTAATCGTGTTAGGTGGGGCACTCTTATCAGGTTGAACACATCTCACTGGAACAGCTAGAACATGTCCTGAAAAGGCATTTTTGTACAGGTTACAGGGAAGCTCGACTCAGTGTCGTGTGTCTGCATGTGTGAATACCTGCAGGGAGAAATATCGTGGATGTATGTGGTATACATAAGTAGAGCCGAGTATTGAAATATCGACATATTGCCCGATTCAATTTTGATTCACAAGCTCTGGATTTGATTCTGCTCTCATTTTTATTAGATTCCATTAATTTATTTCTGTCAAAATGTCCACTTCACATATATGAAGAAAATTCATTCTCCGCTAACACTATACATTATACATTGATGCATTATGAAAATAATAATTTAGAGATTATCAATAATTTCTAAATAAACAGATTATTTTATTCTGTAAGAATGCATTAAATTGAACAAAAATGACAGTAAAGGCATTTGTAATGTTACAAAACATCAAAACATTGCTATTTCAAATAAATGCCATTTACTCAAAAGGTTGTTCATCAAAAATAAATAAATAAAAAGCCTGAAAAAAGACACTCTATGGCAGTTTCCATTAAGTAGCTTCATTAAGCAGCACAACCATTTGAGCACCAAATCAGCATATTAGAATGATTTCTGAAGGGTCATGTGACACTGAAGACTGAGGTAATGATGCTGAAAATTCAGATTTTCCATCACAGGAATAAATTACCTTTTAAAATGTAAAATTTGAAATTGTAATAATATTTCACAATACTATTCCGTTGTTGCATTTTTGATCAAATGCAGCCTTGCTGAGCATAAGAGACTTCTTTAAAAATTAAAAAAATCTTACTGACCCCAAACTTTTGAATGGTAGTGCACACCCACACCTCTTTTTTTCTCTCTAATGCAATTCTAACCAAGTCTTCTCATAGGAATAGCAGTTTTTGAGAAAGTACAGTAGTAATGTTGCACAACAGTGCTTGTTATTTAAACTCTTTTAGTATCGATCCCTAGAACACCAGTGTACCACAAATCCAAACCTGAGTGTTTATGGAGGAGACACATCCAACTTTGGGACATATCAGGGAGAAATGTGTGCTCTTTCTTAATTAAATTGAACAATCCGGGGATTAAAACGAGTGTCAGTAAATCAGCTCCTGAAGATGGTGACATTCGGCAACTCCAGATATATCACATGGAAAACTGGCAGCCGAGAAATCCTTCTGGCTCGTTTCAAAGCAACCAGATCACATGACTCACTGTGTTCAATTTAGAAATTGCATTCTGCTGTCACAGGCACACCTCGCAAATGAATAAAGCTGTACCTGTACATATGGTCCCGTGCCAACAGCAGAACATTGCTTCAATTAATTAGAGTCACGTCAACAGCACTGAAATATGTTTTTTGGACTCAAAATATGGAATGAGAAAACTAGATGAATAAAAATGACAGGGAGAGGATTCTTTTGTTGGCTGGGTTGTGAATGTGTCTTTATGTATAAGACGGAGAGAGAGCACTTGTGTTTGCACTGTGACCTCTCCATCACGTTGGCTCTTGAGACACAGACTCCACCACCCTCAAACAGCTCTAAAGCTGCAGTTTATTCCAGCTCTAACAATGGAGCTCACAGGAGAAGGTCAAGGCCACCGTGATAGGCTGAGGGTTTTTGTTTTTTGTTTTAGCTCATTCAAAATGCACTATACACAGACTCATGGTTGCTCTCATCTGGCATCTGGATTCAGAATCTCCGTCATTCACCTCCTCTTCCTCACGTTCTCTCATTCCACAAACCATTATTCCCTCTCTAACATCTCACACGGTTCTGAGCTTAGAACAAACAGCTCATCCTCATTGCCATGGAAACAGTGGGACAACAGCAGGTTCCCTGGTGTTGCTGGGGGTTGGGCATCTCAATCATTCTTTCCCCCTCTCTCTCTTTCTCTCTCCCATACTGTTATTCACGTTCATCCACTTTCTGCACACAGATCCCCTCTGGAGACCCTGCCAGTATGCACACAGAGAATTCGTCTGATAACTACAACACCACAATAACCACAGAAACGGTTTGGAGTCTCTGCTCTGACCACTGATTGTCTTTAAGAACTAATTGGTGAACCTCACTAAACCTCTCAAGAACAAAACCAGTGTATACGCATTAAGGTATGGTAACATTAACAAAATTTCAGAAACATTTTGCAGGTAAAAAAGGTCACTTGCTTGCTAGGCATCGCCCCCCTACAAATGAAAAAAATCTCATAAAGGATATTATTTTTTACATTGGCTGGAATTAAAGGAAAGAAAAAGAAACTTTCAATCATTTTACTTCAATGAAAGGTTAGAATTTTGTGAATTTTTGGAATGAAAGATCAAACAGATAAATGATGCAGATTTATTTTCACTGCTGCCTTTGCTCATATTTACCAAGGGTGCCAATATTAGTGGAGGGCACTGTGTATATATAGCTGATATATATATATTGTATAGTTTGTATGTTATACACACACAAAGTGGGCAAAGTGGGACATTTCTGGTGACATTCTCTCAGTGGACAGCACTGTCCCTACTTTAATAGGCCTCTCTTGTCCAGCTTTTTGAATAATTGCAGAGCAACAGAAATTGAGACAGAATTAGATAAACAAAGCCAGCTGGAGCATCCACCATTACTCCCCGTCTCAAACTATTACAGCGTAACAGTCAAAACTACAGTGGCATTAAGAGAGAAAAAGAGCTTTTCATCAGAGCACTGCCTTACATTCAAAACACAGCCACCAATCATTTTTACACGGTAGGAGAAATATGGATCATGATGCTGATGATGATAGAGGGCATGAGGAGGAGAACGAGAAAGATGACAAACAGACTAATTAGGGAAGTTAAAGGGGGAGAGAGAAAGACTGAGCGAGAGAGATAGAAATCCTGTGCAGCAGGGACTTCTCCTCAGTAATTGAGATGGATTGTAGTGGGCAGAGAGGCCAGATGTGAAAAGAAGAGACTCTCACTGCGGGAACTATTCTCTGTCTCATACATTTTGTGCTTTAGAGATGACTTTAGCCAGTTTAATCAGTAATGACTTCTAAATTGAATTTAGCTCAAATTAAAAAAGCTAAATCAAATAGGAGATGGAGCGTGCTGTAAGCACTCCTGTGGATCACTCTCTTAAAACAGCTGAAGCTGGCTTTTCCACTTTATTCTTTTTCGACTAATAAAATGGATTGCAGCCTCTTGAAAGGAGGCCTTGACAAACAATCTCAATGTATATTCAAATTACGATTTGATTCATGTTGTATTGCCAAGTTTGAAAGCGCTGATACACAGAAGTGCCATTTTCAGGCCCAACAGACCCTTAACAGCTCCATTGTTTCCCCCCAAAAAACAGTGGACGTTTGATTCAAATGACAGCTAGTGGAAAATTCCCTTGAAAAATGAAAGAAAAATGTATCACTGGCAAAGACAGCAACACCTCACAATGGTTACCGTTGAAGTGTTTTCACACAGAGGAAGCTCTTTTCTTTTCTTAAAACACTAAATTATTTCAGAGTGCTTGAATAAAAAAATTAAAATAAAATTAACAATGTTTTGAACATCTAAAAATTGCAATTAAGGCTAAAGAGCTTCCATGATGTAATTATCTTGAAATGGCAACATGTACACTTACTGATGGAGCAAAACAAGATATCAAAGCGTGTGTCTGTTTGAGCATTTACAGGGCAGGAGGTCCTCATGGCACAGAACAAACATGCATAAAGGCTCCCATCACAGCTGGCAACCAGAGATGTGCATAACTATTATTGAAGTTGATGTGCCAGGTTTTAATTCATACACTGGTGGCCAATCAGAGAACATTGGGCCAGCTTAACCACACACACACACACACACAACAGAGGCAGGAGAACAGGAGCCAGTAAGACTCCCTGCAGGCTGGTTAGATCAATGGCAATAAAATACCATTGCTGATTGTTGTAAGACTGAATAAGTGTAAATCCTATTTGAAAATCAATACAGAAAAAAAGAGCTACAACTGCAAAAATTCATTGAGATACTTCATTTCTAAAATCTCTCAAGCACAAACCTGAAAGTGTAAAATACCCAGCTCTAAACGTATCAGCTTTACCTTTACACTGCTTTGAGTGAAATAAATAAAAATGAAAGAAAATAAAATTATTGTTTTCAAACCTGTCACATATCTATATGTAATTTGAAATCCGATTCATTTATAAAATCCAATCAAATTTTTGTGTCTGGGTTTGACACTTTTTAGTCATTCAATAAAGTACTAAATATTTTCTGGAATTCATAACATTAGCATAAGTCTTTTTTTGCCCATTCTTTCTTTTTAGAGATAAATATGTGACATTCAACGTGTAGTGACTAGTGACTATAAGTCCTACAGATTGGATATAAAAACCAACTTTAGATTTGTGTGTGAACAGTTCCTGTACCAAAGTATACTGACAGAACCAGGACTGTACTGGCATTTTTATTGGCATTGGTTGTCCTAGAACTTGATTGGTATGTACACTCTGGCTATCTGCTACTCATAATTCTTGGCAGTCTGTTCAATAGCAAAGTATCTTTAAAAAAAAAGACAAATGCCGAATATTAATCAGGGAATTGTTCTAGTGAGAACAGTATTAGTAGATGGAAGTGATCAGTAATATGAGGGTTATATTCTCACTTACAGAGCAGGTTGGATCGCTGGGAGAGCAATGAGAGAGAGCAGGACCTTGTGCATCAGGGACTGGAGAGAAACAGACAGCCCCAGTCACCCACAGGCTACAGAACGCATCTGAGATAAAGCAGAGCACTAATGTCTGCTCACAAACACAAACACATTTCGCTAGAGAGAGAGAAGTCTACTTATTTTTATATATAGCTAGTTATAAATACTAACATAACCCACACAAACATCCTAACAGAAAACTTTATGCATTTTTACAAAAAAACAATATACATATACTTTATACAGTTTATACCAATAGTGTGTATGTGTATGTTAGACCGGCTTAATGTGTTTATGTCGTATGTTAGACTAGTTTAAGTGTTTATGTAGTTAATAAAACCTTACTTGTATCACACTTGACGTGTTCATTGTTTGCTCATAACCGGAGTCAATAATCATGCAGATTTACGTTACAAGCTTATAGAATTGTACAGTAAGAAAGTTATTTCCCTTAACCAGGAAATTAACGTTCTTAGAATTGACAAGACAGTTGACCCTGAGTGGTCAGCTAAATATCTACAGCGGATCTAATATATGAATAGTTAATTATAACTAGTTATGGTTAATTATTCATATTTCCCCATGAGCTGATTCGCTACAAAGGACATCCTCAAAAGGAGGTTTTGTTATTTGTTTTCAAAATATTTTAAGTAGGTACATACAAACACACTCATTTACATTTCAACACTCACGTCAGTGTTTGGTTACATTTTTCCTCGATAAAATAATAACAAGAGTTCAATAAATGTTCGATATAATGTTTATGCGGCAAAAGCGGAAAGGAACAGTGCTACTCATTTGAACCTCACCACACAGACTATTTATCCGCTCAGCTCAAAGTTCAATCGGCAGGAGTAAGGTATTCCTGCAATACCGGAGGCTGCAGTTTTCGGACCGCATTTCTAGGACCCCATAGCTTTTTTTTTTTTTTACAGTTACTGTTTATACTTTTTTATAACACTTGCTTTTCAATTCTTTATTTGTATTATTATTTTTAAGTAATTATTTAGTTGTTTAATTGTATACCTTTAGTTATTGTCCTCACCAAACCCTAACCCTAAACATACCCGTTGGTAACCCTCTTGAAATATTAACCTAATTTGTTTCAATATATTCTATATGTATTCTGTTTTTAAATTCAGTTTTCTTGGAAAGAACGACTTGTGTCTGTGTGAGACTTCAGTTCATTAGCCGCAGCGCAGAGCTTCACTTCTGATGTGTGACCCACTTTACAAAGTGCATGGTAAAACAACTGCGCTACAAATGAGTGTTTATTAGTATGTTAATATATTTAAAATGATTTGAAAACAAATACCATTTAACAACATCCAGCAGCAGAATGAACTGTTTTTGCACAGCTAAATAGACTAATAAATGGAGATTGCTGACACCGCCTCGCACACTCCCAAGTTCACTCTAGCTCATATACGTTTAAAAAAAAAGTTTCTAGTCTTTGCATCTGTTTGTTTGATGTTTGAATCAGGTCTCCTCTGTAGGAATAGAATTGGCTAAGGTGGTGCTGTCACAAAAAATAGGGTCCTAGAACTGTGGTCCTGAAACTGCAGTCTCCGGTATTCCAGTATCCGGATTTACCATAGTAACACTAACTGCAACATGGTATTAAAGGAGTAATGGAATTTACAGTATTTTTTGATTAAGCTAGAGCGTTTGTGCATTTATACTACATGTATTTAGACTACTGTTTTTCATACAAATACCTAGAAACCATATATAGTTACATGTTTATTCCATGTTTTAAAAAGTGCAACACATATCCCAAAAGAAGCACCTGCAGAAACATCAAATGAGAACAGTAGCAATCAAGAAGACGCTGTTTGCAGGTTCATCTGAGTCTCTCTAAGTATGTGTGTGTAGTGATCATTTACAGTTGGACACACTGGGGCAAGTTCAAATTCTGTTTATTTACCCATGTAAATTTCTGGTTGATCAGGCTCAAACAAAAATGATTGTTTTAGTCTATAATGAAAACTGTGTAATACTTGTGCTTGATGAAAAATTCATTTTTAATTTGACAAAATGTATTCTTCTCAAGTAACGGAGGTTAATGCATAGCATAGTGGATGTTTGAATTTGAAATTTTGTCTCTTGTTTAACTAGTACGGAAATAATGAAGATAGTCAGTTCATCTTGGCTTGGTCTAGCCCTGGTTATTATATTATGAGGCTCATTCAGTGGACATCAAATCTGTGAGCTTCTTCCCTTCAGAAAGGGTATGTGGTTGAGACTGCAAGAGAAACATGAAGAAGGAATGAAGGAGTGTGGGCTTTATGAGTGTTCGTCTGGAAGTAGCACTAAGGAGGACCACATTTCACCTCTCTCTCCCCAGAGGATTATTAATAGATCTATAACAACCCACCTCCCTCCCTGCTGTTAATCTACCAGCCAACATGTGTTACATACACAAATGCATGATTACACACATCAAAAAATCAGTAAGAAATGCGTCTACATTGAAGTGGCTTTCCATTTAGTTTATTGGCAGACATTTCCTAACCAAAGCAACCAACAGCAAACAGAAAATTGGCGCTTATTACTTCAGCATATGTATAACAAGATAAAGCCTAGATGTGCAAATGCAATTACTGCAGCAGTATTTGTACATAAATTTAATAATCTGATAATATAAATAATATTAAATATATTTGTATAATATAATAATACATTTTTAATGATTGCTCAGTGTTAAGAATCAATCACATTTTTGGGTGAGAATGTCAGAGAGCAAATACACTGTAGTCTCCTAAACAAATATGAATTACTACAACATGGCAAAAGAACTATGAGTGACTCACTTCTATTTCAATATAATAAAAATAAAAATCTGAAGGGTAAGCAGAAAATGAGATAAAGATTAAGAAATTCACACCACTTCAGAGACTAAAAGAAAAGTGATGATCTAAAGAGAATCCTGCTGAGTGTGAGCACAACAAAGAGATCTGCTCATCTTATTCTGAAGCTTTTTCCACCACACAGATGTGCACACAGAGACTTACACAAGACGGAAAACACACAGAAAACACCTGCTCCCATTCAAAGCATTACTAACCCTCTTAATTTATACAAGTGCAGCACAAATCAATAGGGTTTAGGTTCCAGAAAACAATATTGGTAAGACGACAGATTTTCCATTTAAAAAAAGAGGGCATTATTGCTCTTTTGGGATATGGCTGTAATTTTGTGTATCGATCAGGATTCTGGAATGATCTGAAATAATCTATGGCACTGTAGAAGTAAGTTTACAGTAAAATACTGCCAATTGATTCTTTTTCAAAAACAAAACAGAGATCTATAATATTTATTTGCCAGATATTACAGGCTATAATATTTGCTCCCAATCAATCATGATTGGAAATCATGCTATATGAAAATGTTTCAATTAAGGGTCAGCATTTCAGTTTATGTTTATTATCTACATAATTCATTTAGAGTCTTATTATTCATTTTGCCTTTAATGAAACATTTAAATAAATTGTTTTCCACCAGCAAACAAACACACGTTCATTAAATCTAAATAAGCATACATTTTTTTCCAATAATAATGAACCATGTGACACAAACATTAAAAAAAATATTAATATGTGGAGGAACACGGAGCTGTGTTATGCTAGTCTGGAGGGGAAAAAAAATAAAAAATAAATAAATCTTGTCCAATGGTTCAAAAGTCCAAAAGGAAATGTGGGGTGTCAATCATGCACTCTTTTTTTCCCCATTGACCACATAAAAATAAAAATCAGCAGGTTCCATTTTGCAAAGTTAAGTTCAATTACTTGTCTGTAATGGGACATATGACCACTAATTTCACAGATCAAAGAAGGAGTATGCATACGTCAGCATACAAACTGAGTGAGTGAGCACTCTTTCAATCCTCTCTAAGCCACTTTAAAGACCTTCATTTTTGTAATGAAATGCTGCATTACAAATCACGAGTAAGAAAGTGACAGAATGGCATTAATATTATCTCAGTCAAAAGGGATGAGGTAACTGAAAGATCAACTGAAGTAATTCCAAGTCATTACAAAGTGTGGGTTTATCTAACAAAAATGTAAAAAAGCCACAAGACACGCATTTCAGGCACAAAGCGGAGTGCCTAAAACCCTCTTAACTACATTCAAATAAATAAATGCTATAAAATAAAATAAATTATTACAGCCTCTTGTAGCTTAGTCGCTTTATGAAATTGTGATATGATAAACGACATCAATTTTCAATAAACACTTAAAGGGATAGTTCACCCCAAAATGAAAATTAATTCTGTCAAAATTGATTTCTTTCTTCTGTTAAACACAAAAGAAGATATTTTGAACAATGTTGGTAACTAAACAGTTTCTGGTCCCCCATTGACTTCAATAGCCTTTTTCCCACACACTATGGAAGTCAGTGGGGACCAGCAACTGTGTGGTTACCCACATTCTTCAAAAATGTCTTCTTTTATGTTCAGTAGAAGAATGAAACTCATACATGTTTGGAACAACTTAAGGCTGAGTAAATGACAACAATTTTCATCCATCCCTTTATCTGTATTAATATGGTCTTAGAAAAAAAATTGCACTCCCAAGAAGTAATATAATTTCAATTCAATTCATGTTTCTTTGTATAGCAAAGCAGCCTTACAGAAAACTATGGAAGCTTTTGTTTCCATCCAGGATTCTTATAGAGTCATTCAGATGATACATATTAAATATTTTTCATTGTTCTGTCATTTATTCACACTGAATGCAGGATACATGACAAGCAATATTACATTTTGCTATTCAGCCAAACACCTTTTCTGGATGCATGCCAATGGCACCTTCATTTAACGGGAGGATGAGGGAGCATACAAATAGTCGTGTCAAGTTGAAACTCCTCATTGTCACCACCATTAATCAATGGCTCCATTTACAAATTATGTTTACTGTTATTATAGCATTAAGAAGCCATTACGTTTATTAACGCTGCATGTGTAATCAGCTGTCAACTTCTCCTCACTCTGCTTGACTCTATTGCCCTGAGCACTTCTGGATATCAGCTGGTCTTGCACGTGGGTGCTAAAGATTTCAGAAAGCACAGACATTTTCTGTTAGGAAGAAAAACGTCAAAAAAGTCTCCCAACAATAAACCATGACATGTCAGTTCCAAAAAACACAGTTCCGCATCACCACCACAACAGACCCTCAAAACCATCCATTAAGGACCTTCACACTATACAGAGACACTTTTCACACAAACAGGCCTATTTGAGGATATTAAAAGACATTCAAAGAGTAGGACATTATTACCCTCTTTTTCATGATACGCAAGGAGACTGTACTTCAACCTGGCAGTCTGACACCTCACTTAACGCCCTGCTCTGGGTGAAATATACTGTAATTATACAGACACCGCATTACTTTATTTGACCATTTATCAAAGAGATTTTGCAGCACCATAGAATTATTACAGCATTTTGAAGATATAGATCTGTCAGATTTGCAACTCAAGGTAGAATGAACTATATTTACTGCACTTCATTCACTTCATTGTATCATGATGTCTGTCAGCACATATGTTTCAGAGAGAAAGCTATATATGAATATCCTTGAACAGAATCCTTCCTTAATCTCAGTTCCCTAAAGGTTCATGCAACAAACATGCAGTGGTATAAACTATCCCCATGTATCTCAATACCAGCCATCCACCATTATCATCATAGCTCCACATGTGGAAAGCACTAAATTGCAAAAAAAATATTTTCTTGACAAGTATTTTTGCCTCGCTAAAAATGTCTAAACATCATTAAGACAAGATAGATTTAATTGAGAAGCAAAACTTTGGTTTAAAAATATAATGATAAGGCTTGTTTTCGTAAATATATCTTGAATTAAGTTTACTATCCCATTGGCAATTTTTATCACTTTACAAATACCTCGTCCACACATGGGGAGAATTAAACTGCAAAAAAAGTATTTTCTTAATCATTATTTTTGTCTTGATTTTGCCTTGCTAAAAATATCTAAATATCATTAAAGAAAGACAGATCTACTTGAGAAGCAAAATTGTGCTTCCAAAAGATAAAGCTTGTTTTCAAAAAATATATCTTGTATATAGTGTATATATTAACTGTCACGCCTCTGGACTGTTTGTGTGTGTTTTTTCTCCCCATGTGCTCCCGTGACCCAGTTCCTCCCTTGTTTGATTGTGTTCATTTGGTTCAGGTGTGTTGTGTTAATTGGCCTAATTTCCCCATGTATTTAAACCCTAGTCTCTGCAGTCTATGTTTGTCAGGTCTCAAACGTCATGTTCGTGTGTTACAGCCATTCCTAGTGTGGATTACCCCCTTGTTTTAGATTTATTAAAGACTGTTTCTCTGATCCACGTCTCCGTCATTCTCTCCAACACAGAGTGTGACATTAACTCATTGGCAATTGTCTTCTTCATATATTTGTCTGTTTGCTTTACGCATAAAACTCTTTATTTTTTAGATTTATGCTAAAAACTAGAAAACACAATAAGGACTTAAAAATAAACTTAATTTGCGATATATTTTCTGAGCAAGAATTAATATCTTATGCAACTTCAAGTAAATTAATCCTATTTTTTAAATGTTTAGCTACAGTTACTGGAAAACAATATTTTTTTTTGACACAAAAGAAAGAAGAAAATTACCAGTGCTCACCAGGATCAATTGCAGCATGTGCCAGGCAGCCAATCTGCATAAAATCTAAACCCTACTGCTTTTTAATCACACAGACATGCATGATATTGTCCATCTTACACCAACAAGAGCACCAGAAGTGTGTGATTGCTACAGTTGAGCCATGAAGGACAGCATAAGTATGAATGGGTAGCACTAGGTATATGGGATTCAGAATATAGAGAATGTGAGAAGATTCTCTACAGTGGCTACATCTGTGGACTCTAAAACTGAGATGGGAGGGATCATTAGCGCAGTTTCACCACACAGCTTTACCCTGCCAATGACAAGCAAGGAGACATACATCTCAGGAGAAAATTAAAATAGAGAAAGTGGCAGGAGATACATACCGGGGTGAATGAGAACACTAGAGCAAACCTTTCCTCCCCAGAACAGAATAAATGACAGGAGGATGGATGCAGGCTGCAACAAAGGCACAATATTGAGGTATCCATCATCACAGTGCATCTGTGGACCTCATATATCTGGTGCTACTTTAGGACACATGCCTCTTACCGTATGCTGTGCTACAACAACAAACACTGTTTTTCCCCAATGCCTTTATATAGATTCGTTTAGGGGACCCCATCAAAGGCAAAATGCACCATCCCAACTCATCTACTCCCCGCAGCTGCTATAAAACCGCTGTACCTTTTTGGTGTCCCTTCAGAAGATGCTTCAAGGGAAGCTTTGATGTGTTTTGAAGCGCTGTGTCTCACATCAAAAGAAATAGCAGCGGATGTGATCAGCAGCACTGTGCTGCCGAGGACAGTTTAGTTGCACTCTCCCCCACCGCCAAAAAACACATGAGATAACAGGGATATCTCACTGAGAGAAGATGTCGTGTAGGTGGTGAGTATTGCATCACGATAGTAGATACAGTGCTTACACTTTACAATGTCTAGACTGCTTATTTGATAATGACTAAAAATTGCTTTTTTTGAAGTCAGGCCTCCTTGGGGATCTCAAATCAAGATATTGATGTATCTTGCTATCCATGCTAGCAGAATTACAGCAGTCGTCATGAAGCGTTTATGGTGGCCAGCATCACCACTAATGAAATGGATATGATGGCTTTTGGATTAGTGCAGCTGAATCTGTGGGCATTTGCACACATGTACATTTGAGTGTGTCAGTAATCGAGTTTCTCCCTCTTTCCTTCCTGTGCGGCCATCCTCTCTTCTCCACCGTATCTGAATGCTACACTCTCTACTTTCACAGTTGTTTGGCATCTCAGGGTTCCCTCGGTGCCTCTGTGCTGATCCACGGCGAGTTCTGTGCTAAGTGTGCAGGGATCCAAACATTTCCTCATTTTCAAACCAGCAGCTGTCAGGGAGCATATGAGTAACAGCTGAATGATCCACGTCACGAGTGCTGAAGCAGGCCGCTCCTCAGAAGAATTACAGTTGAACTCTGGGTGAGTCAGCAAGAGAACAGAACACAACCCACAAGAGTATAATGACATAAAATCCTTAAAAAATATATAGATTATTTTGGGGGGGTTGGGAATCCATGTTATAGCCCCTCCCACAGTTCAAAGTTATTTTTGTGTAGAAAATGCTGATCAAATACCCATAGGCGGAGAGCCAGAGAGCCTAATTTCTTTTTGAAAGTAGAAAAACTTTTCACATAGTTTAATTTTCTATCCTAAAAATGTTTAATAATGATAAATAAGCTGAATCTTTCAAATGAGAAAAAAACATTAGTCTACAATATTAGCAGTAATGGTAAAAGTCATTGCAAGCTGTTGTGAAAACTTAAATTATATTAATTTTCTTTCAGCTTATGAATAAAAGTTTTATTCAAAAAGAATTAAAAAAAAAAACCTCTTGCTCACTGTACTGTCTACCATGTATTAAAATAACATTACCTTTCAAAACTTGGGGTAGTACTTTTTTTATTTTTTTTTATTAATACTTTTATTCAGCAAGGAAATGTCAAATTGATCAAAAGTGACAGTAAAGACTTTTACATTGATTAATTTTTTTACATTTATGAATTTTTATTTATGTATTTATTTTGTGTGTGTGGCCTCGGGGGAGGGTTGTAGGTGGGGGTTTTGTTGATTTGTTTTGTTTCTTGTTTTCCCTCTTATCAGACATCCTGTCTCATTTTGGAACTGAGGTAATACATTTTAAATCTCTGCCAAATTTAATATAAAAAATAAAAAAACACAGAAAAAAAGAAATGTTACCAAAGCACTAAATCAGCTTATTAGAGTAATAGAGTGATGGCAGCTGAAAATTCAGCTTTGCCATCACAGGTATAAAATACACTTTAAAATATAGTAAAATAGAAAACAGTTATTTTAAATTGAAATAATATTTCAATTTAATAGATTTTACTTTATTTTTGATCAAATAAATGCTGCCTTGGTAAGAGATTTCTTTCTTATTGAATCTAACTGAACCCAAACATCTGAAAAGTATTATATCTGAAACTGTACATATGATGCAAAACTAAACATTTTGAATAGTGGTGTACTATACCTGTATGTGTGTGTGGGGGGGGCTTCACCTTGGAGGAAAAACAAGTCTAGCTAAAACTCTTCCCAATTTTCCAATGTGAGAAATTGATATAACAAGATAACGTGTTTAACTGTAAGATTCAACCAATAAATAGACCAAGCAAAATTCACTGAAAAATATTGGGTGAGTCCTCCATTAGCATTCACAGTTGTGTGTACCCCTGACTCAACTGAAGCACTATTGCTATTAATCAGGCATTAGAAGCAGCAGCACCATCAGCCTCGTCCTCACAGGTCAGACAGTGTGAGAGCTCAAGAATGTGAGTTACATGCTGCTCAGCCTCGGGTTTGGAAAAGCAGGTGAGAGTGACATCCAGACATCAGAGCAGACGCATGACCTGACACCAGAGACAGGTGGCACAGAGAGAGGTCACGCAAGTTACAGCGGAATAAAAAAAGTGTTTTATGCTGAATTTACTTATGAGAAGGCACATGTCTGCAACATATTCTGTACTGAATTTGAAGGAAATATGATAAAATGTTATTGGCAACTGGAATCATCATTAAATTAGTCAAGATATTTCATAAACAAATCAGTGATGGCTGGCTGATGGGCAAAACTTTGTGAATGACAGGCTGATTTCAATTCTGCGGGGGGGCTCCTTGTGAGGAATGTTGTCACAGGGTAATCGAAAATGTGTCCTTCTAAACGCCTTCCACTCCCATTTTTGCTCCTGTTCCCATTCTATCTCTCTCTCACACACACACTCCTCTTAGTCTCTTTCCGCCCTCATCTATCTTAATCTCTCCTCCTCATCACTCATAAGACACCCTTAGCAGTTTCCCACTGGTGGTTTGGACAGGAAAGGTTTTGGCCAGGTGGTTGGTGCTTTAAAAGGTCAGGGCCGGTGAGGACAGTCGCTCCTGCAGAGCTGCTTCCCTCTCTTCTAGGTCCTGGCAGTAATGTACGTCCGTGATTTCAGCCAAGAGACAAAGACCAACAGCATCTCTCTGTAGTTCATAACACTACTGCCAGGACCAACTACTCTGTATCATATGTTTTCTTCTCTTTCATGATGAATCTGTTACTTAACTTCTTTATTTAAGATCTCTCTGCTTTTTTTCTGCATTTAAAGAGTAATGTCCATTATGGATGTGAAATGGAGATGCTAAAGCATCATTACAGTGATGAAGTCAGACTTTTTTTAGGTACAAAGTGTATTGGCAGGATCAAGCACACTTAAAAGCAGGGTTATTATTGCTAACTAAAACCATAAAAAACATTTTCATTACTTGAAATATAGATGTTAACTAAAATCAAATATTAAAAAAAAAAAAAAAAAAATTTAAATTCTTTTATTTTAGCTAGTTGCCAAGACAAAATTTCGCATTTTTGTTTAGTTTAAAGGGGTCATATGATGCGATTTCAAAGACTAAAGTCTCAAATCTAAAGAGATATTCTTTATAAAAGTTAAGAGTCAACCACGCCTACCTAAAACGGCTCATTTTACACGCATGTCTACGTCACGATGTGAGAAGATTTGCATAACGCCGCCCAAATGTTCACGCAAAGAAAGAAGGCGTAACTTTTATTCTCGCTGTAGTATTGTTGCTGCCGCCGCCATGTCGTGAAGGTGCTGTGTGATTCTTTGTGAAAGCGAAACTACTTTGTTTGGCCTTCCAAAAGAGGACGATATCCGCTTCATCATGCCTAGAGCTGAACCGTGCTGGTCGCTGAGGAAATACATCAACTTCGCACTGCGGATCGCAGGATCGGCTTTCACCGTGGACGAAGCGGAGTCCAGCCCGGGGTCGTCACATGTGGTTGCCGCAAGCCCGCCGGCTGTTCCTCACTCAAGCCCGCCATGTGTGACGCTTGTGAAAGCGAAACTACTCTATTTGGCCTTCCAAAAAGAAGACACGACTAGAAATCAGTGGTTAAGTTGTATTTACAACACTGTTCCAGAACACTTCAACCCAAATATTCAGATGTGTGTAGCACATTTTATGGAGGACTGTTTCCCGATCCTGGAAGAGTAGACTACAATGTCGGCTGTTCTGACTCACAGATTGTAAGTACGTTTACATATTTGATGAATTTGCCACTGACAATACAAACGCGAGTTTTGAGCAGTGTAGAGTAGCGCTTGTTGTTTGTCATTTCTCCGATCACAAATGCAGACATGGTTTTACGTTAATGCGGCGCGATGCAACGCAACGCGTAAAAAGACAGTATAAGTCATTATAATCCGTAATTATGTCCCCACTGGATGCAACAAATGCCTCGTTTGTAATGGGTTTTAATGTTTTTGTCTAGTCGCGCCGGGACACGGCATCATATGGTAAGGGGTGTAACATTTCCATCAAACGCTTGAGGTATTCGGCCAATCACAACGCACTAGATAGCTGGCCAATCAGAGCACACCTCGCTTTTCAGACCGATGAGCTTTGTAAAAATTGACGCATTTCAGAAATGTGGGGCATAGAGGAGAAACAATAATGTACAGTACGTGGAAAATAATGTGTTTGTTTAACCTTAAACTGCATAAACACATTTCATTACACCAAATACACAAAATAATGTTATTTTTAGCAACATCATATGACCCCTTTAAGTTGAAGTGCTAAAATAACTAAAACTAAATAAACAAACTTTTTAAAATACTATACACATATAAAAACAAAACAAAAATGTTAAAAAATAAAGAAATGCAAATAAAAATGACAAAAACACAACAAAATTGCTAAAACTTTAAAGTTAAAGTGAAAACAGGAAATATAAAAATAAAATCTAATTCAAAATATTAACAAAAACTGTAATAGTATATCAATGATACTAAAATAACACTGAAAAGCCTCAATTTCATGAAAATTACATGTGAAACCTTGTTTTTTGTTTGTTTCTTTTCTATAAGCAATAAGTACATTTGGAAAATGATAGTGAAAGCAACAAAACGTCTTGAACGCTTCTCCTTAATTTAGTTTCTTCTGTCTCTCGCACATTGAAACATTTAATTTTTGTTGCCAGAGCTTTGATGCTGGCATAAAGACAAGGCTTCTTTGATTTTCGTGCGAGCATGACATGTGAAAGATTAATAAACGCCTATAACACGTCAGTCTGATTAATTACACACCACTCCAGAAAATACACTTGACTCACGCTAACTCTAATATAGCTGCCCATCTCCCTGCTAAGCCAAATTTATGGGTGAAATGAGGGAGAAGAAGAGAGGTGAGATTCAACATGGTTTTATGTTTATGCGGCGCGATGCAACGCAACGCGTAAAAAGACAGTATAAGTCATTATAATCCGTAATTATGTCCCCACTGGATGCAACAAATGCCTCGTTTGTAATGGGTTTTAATGTTTTTGTCTAGTCGCGCCGGGACACGGCATCATATGGTAAGGGGTGTAACATTTCCATCAAACGCTTGAGGTATTCGGCCAATCACAACGCACTAGATAGCTGGCCAATCAGAGCACACCTCGCTTTTCAGACCGATGAGCTTTGTAAAAATTGACGCATTTCAGAAATGTGGGGCATAGAGGAGAAACAATAATGTACAGTACGTGGAAAATAATGTGTTTGTTTAACCTTAAACTGCATAAACACATTTCATTACACCAAATACACAAAATAATGTTATTTTTAGCAACATCATATGACCCCTTTAAGTTGAAGTGCTAAAATAACTAAAACTAAATAAACAAACTTTTTAAAATACTATACACATATAAAAACAAAACAAAAATGTTAAAAAATAAAGAAATGCAAATAAAAATGACAAAAACACAACAAAATTGCTAAAACTTTAAAGTTAAAGTGAAAACAGGAAATATAAAAATAAAATCTAATTCAAAATATTAACAAAAACTGTAATAGTATATCAATGATACTAAAATAACACTGAAAAGCCTCAATTTCATGAAAATTACATGTGAAACCTTGTTTTTTGTTTGTTTCTTTTCTATAAGCAATAAGTACATTTGGAAAATGATAGTGAAAGCAACAAAACGTCTTGAACGCTTCTCCTTAATTTAGTTTCTTCTGTCTCTCGCACATTGAAACATTTAATTTTTGTTGCCAGAGCTTTGATGCTGGCATAAAGACAAGGCTTCTTTGATTTTCGTGCGAGCATGACATGTGAAAGATTAATAAACGCCTATAACACGTCAGTCTGATTAATTACACACCACTCCAGAAAATACACTTGACTCACGCTAACTCTAATATAGCTGCCCATCTCCCTGCTAAGCCAAATTTATGGGTGAAATGAGGGAGAAGAAGAGAGGTGAGATTCATAATCTGGAATAAAGAAAAAAAAAATCTTAAACTGATGAGGTTATGCTGAGGATTCCCTGGTGACCTTTTCTTTTTAAATTTAATGTTTTTGCCACGTTATTGAAAAGACAGTAAAGAAGTGATGAAAGAGAGAGAGAGGGAGAATGTGATTGGGTTAGACATGTGGAGCGCGTATGCTAAGCGCTAGACCACAGCTCTGACCTGGGACCTTTTTCTTATTAGGAAGCAATAATGTGTCCGGTCTGTTCCTCCCACCCCATGCTGATGCCACACAGAGTCTTTAATGGCACATCCATCTTAGCTCGTCACATCATTTCCTTCTGCTCTTCCTACCCTGGAGCTAATCTCCTGTTTAGAGAAATTCCAGAAACATGGGCTGCCTAAAACGGAGTTCACTACAAAACTTTCTCTTTAAAAAGGTACACTATTTCTTGTTTATTTATTTGTTACAAGTGAATTAGTGCAAGTTTCTGCAGCACAAATGTTTTCATGAAGTCATTATTCATCAAAAAGTATAATAATAACAATAATAAATGACATACTACCAGTGGCTTTAGAAATTAGCAATTAAAAAAAAAAACGTTTAGAAGTCTGGGGTCAGTAAGGTTTTTTTTGTTTGTTTTTTTTTTAAGAAATTTATGTTTTTATTCAGCAGAGGACACATTTTTTAAAAAATCCTTTAAAATGTTTCCAAAAATATAAAGCAGAAGCATTTGTCTATTTTTTTCTGAGTATTAAATAATAAACTCAAATAATATTAATAATAATCAATAAAATCTTGCTATGCATTGTAATTATTAGTAAATGAGGCCCAATCTTCCTCCACAAGTAACTTGCAATTTAATGGTTCAACACATGTCGACAGAGAGCCCATGATGCCAGCAGTCTTGAGTTCTGACAGTATATATGTGTGTAATATCTGGCTAGTTTCGATGCCTTGTGATGTAAACAATGTCAATAACCTCAAGTTCTTTAGAATAATATAAGAGCTGTCATGGCCATTGACCCCCTCCTCTATATTATTAATGGATAACTGTTTGACCTCTTGACCCACAGTATGTATCTCCTCGGCCTTCAGGGCTTGAATGCATCAATGTGTACAATCACTCTCCCCTACTTGACAATCTTTCTCCATCTTTTTCAATACAGCAATCTTTGAATAGTTGAGCTTGACTATCCTGCTATAATTTAAATTTTCAGAAACAAAACCCAAAGTGAACATTTATAAAAAAAAAAAAACACTCTCATAAAAGGCTAACTCACAAAAATGAGCAGCTTAGTATTGTGTATCTTTACTTAATAATTTTCACCATCATTGCTATGACATGGCCATACCCCAGTGCACTGCTGGTATTCAGACCACAGGTCACACCCTTTCCCAACAAGCCCACTTTACTAATCAGAGCACAAAAGAGCGGCATACATCCAGTGTGCCATTGATCTGCCTTTGTAAAGGGCCACGCTTGGCTCATAAAGCCTCTTTGTGTCAGAAGGAAGTGGAGTGAAAGTATGGTGGCAGCATGTGGAAGCAAATCTGATTGTTTACTCATTTGGGATGAATACAGAACACCACCTGACCAGGACAGTCCGTTTATGTGGCGTGGGTTACGCTTGTACACAGCATTGGCCTATTGACCTGGTCCTGGTCCAGCAGAGTCGGCTGTCTGTTGACTGCCAACATATCGCCGACTCGAAACATTTTATTCTAGAAAGAATTCTGCTTGTGTAACAAATACACAACTGTACCTTTCTAAATAAGAAATTATTTACTTGCCCTCATTTACCAGTTGTTCTAAACTTGTATTTATAAAACCTATATTTATAAATTCTGTTGAACAGAATAGTCAGATATTGTGAAAAACATTGTGCAATATAATTTTCACATACTGAAAGCATAGTGAAGAAGGACGGTTAAGCTCCAGAAAGAACAAAATAGTTGCATAAAAGTATAATAAAAATAGTTTATACTGCAAACTGGTATCAAATTATTTTAATTTATAATCAGAATCATAACTGGATTGGACTGGTTGGTTGGTTTGGAAATGACTGGATTGTAGCGCAGATAGTTTGACCATTTCCTGCACTTTGTTATTCTTCTGAATATTTATTCATGGCAGCTAATGAATCGGAAGCACATTCACAGGAAATAGCTTACTTCGATTGAAAAATGCCAAGCATTTGGCATCACTGACATCAATCCTGATGCCATGTTTGAATATGCACAAGCGTGAATGAGATTTGAGATCTCCTTTTGTGTTATACAGAAGTCACAATGAATTAAACTCTCACACTAAACTATGGTATGGTGTCAGAAGATATGGAATATAATGCTTAATACATATGGTTGGTTACTTTGTCATTTTTAGAGCTTAGCATTATCAACACCATTCCAATTCTGTTTCACAGAAGAAGAAAAAATATAACACTGAGTCTGCACAACATAAAGAAAAGTAAATTATGACAAAATTTTCAGTTTGGTATGAACTATTCCTTTACACAAATAAGAGAAAGAAATACACTTTTACTGTTAAGTGTAAACAGAGGACCAATATAACACTCCATCAGATTTATATAAAACTTCATGGCACCTTTTCTCTAGTGTGAGAGCTGATGGTGTGGAAAAGCTCTCTGACATGTACTGTACACAGTCACTGACATTTTGTGAACATTTGTTTCCATATTGCTCATACGCCCAACTGCACTCAAATTTCCTTTTTATTTGAAAAAATACAAGTTAAAAATGCCACATAGAACAACAGCACTTGTACTGCAAATAAATAAAGGAGTACATAGGTACACTACCATCCAAAAGTTTAAGTTCTGTCAGGACCACTATCGTCAAAGATGATTGACAATTAGCATACAGTTTGGATTGGCGTTATGGTTCTGTTCTGGGCAAGAACTCCCTGCGCCTCTATGCAGCCTAGCATGGATGAGAGCAGGGAGAGCAGCAATAACCCCCCAGGGTAAACAGAACAAAACTAACATAAATGTATTGCAGATATTGTTAAGTTCAATCATTTTATGTACACATTTTAGAATTAGTCTGATTCAAGGAGAAACAGAAGGCTGAATCCCGACTGACAGAGGAGGAGTTGGGGATGGAGGAGGGTAATTAGCTATTGAGCAATGCGAAAACTGCTGATAATACTGAGGGACCTTATATATGAATGCTTAGATAGGTGTCGTATTCCCATAGGTAGATGGCGATCAGCTGAAGGTCAGCTGATGCGAGCTTGACTAACGTGGGGA
>NW_015505375.1:1645416-1682256 GCF_001515645.1 Sinocyclocheilus grahami
CCCCCCCCCTTTTATAAAATTTTTTTTTTTAAAGTGGGCTCCCCCAAAGTCCACGGTATAGTTCGAATACTTACAGTCATACACTGTATGTGTGAGGTCCGCGTTGTGTGCATCTGTGAGGTTTAAGGAGCAGGAGAAAGGGGAGTGTATTCATTAACACATCTGCAGTCCACGACGGGAAAATGCCTTTAATGGCCTACGAGATTTATCACTCCGAAGCTGCAGGGCACCACAGGCTGCTGTTAAAACTACTGCCTCATAACAGCTCTGACTCATCCCTAGAGCTCACATACAGACACAATACACAATGCTTTAGACGCTTAGCTTCAATTTTTAACTGCACTGGGAGCAACAAAAGTTTGAAATGGATTTCCACAACAACAGAAAAATGTGTTTGTATTGGTATTTTAGAGCAATATTTCTCTCTTTCTGTCTTTAATCACTCCGTTATCTCTAATAAAAGTCTGAGTGTGTGTAGAATAGTGATCCTTACTAATTACAAGTAGTATCTTTCATCATGTCACTCAGGGTCAATATTCAAAGCCACTGGTGATGTAAAAGGTTGAGTGTGCTGTATGTTGCATTTGATCATCAGAACCCCAGTGCAAGTGCGCTAGCCAGATCCAAACACATCTTAATGATGCACGACAGCCTCGAAAGCAGATCACTTTGACAGCAGACACTGAATGCAAATCTTTAACTCAGATCTGAGAGGCAGTAGGTATCTGCAAAGAGATCTGAGGTGCATTATCCAAGACGCAAACATCCAAAGCGCCCACTGCAGACGGTGGTGAGCAGCAGATCCTAGCCCTTGGCCTGTTTTTTTGACGGACAGCCCACCAAATGAAAGCTAATATCTTCGGAGTAAGGCTAACCATACGAGTTGATCTTATTATGCCAACGTCTCGGTTACGCCTTCGCCGGAGCTCAAGCTTTTTCATGCTAAAGCTCATTAGATTTATATTCATGCCCTTTGGTGTAGATCAGCATACTGTATATCTCTTATTTGGGATCAATATGTCTTATATGGTTTACAGAGCGAGGTGGGAAACTTGTAAAATTGTTATTCCTCTTTTTGCCTGCAGGTTTCCTTGCAAAATAATAAAAAATTTTAATTACAATTTTTTTTTTTTGCTGTTTGTTGGAAATTTATTCAATATATAATTGAGGTTTGCTTGCTTAGAGTCTCATCAGTAACTCAATAAGGTTCAATAAACTAACAATGAATAACACTTACAACGTTTATTAATCTAGGTTCTAATTGGTCATTTCTACAAACTAGTAAATTTTTAAAGGGATAGTCCACCCAAAATTGTCATCATTCACACCCTCATGTCGTTCCAAACCTGTGTGACTTTCTGCTTTGGGACATAAAGCAAAAATATTTTGATGGATTGAATGAAGAAAAAAGAAAATGAAAACATGCATTACTAATGAACAAAACAGTAGTGCATTTAAAAATTACCATATAAAAAAAGAAAGGTCAAAAGGTCATGATGCTTATTGCATTAAAGGAGACATATTATGCCCCTTATTAAGCCCCTACAATGCAATATAAGTCTCTGGTGTCCCCAGAATGTGTCTGTAAAGTTTCAGCTCAAAATACCCCACAGATTATTTATTATATCATTTTGAAAATGCCTATTTTGAGTGGAAGCAGAAACACTGTTTTTCGTGCCTCTCTCTTTAAATGCAAATGAGTTGCTGCTCCCCGCCCCCTTTTCCAGAATAGAGCTGTGCCATTACAGCTCCTACCTGCTAAAAAACATCTGTTTTGGTTCTGATTATCATGTTTATCGCGCTGAAATCATGTGTTTTAAACAATATTAGTTTAAACTTCTGATATACATTTTCGGAGTGCACACGTACAGAAAGCGGCTGTAATACCATGTGAGTACTAAACTAAGTTCTCATTCACACACAAGTTTACGTTAAAAACACATAGCCTTAGCCACGGTTTACCTTAACATTGCTTGTAAACAGAGGCGGACAAAGTACTCAACTCCATTACTTGAGTGAAAGTACAGATACTGCTAGTCAAATATTACTCCATTACAAGTAAAAGTTGTAAAGACAGATTTTTACTTAAGTAAAAGTACAGAAGTACTTGCTTTTAAAAAGTACTTAAGTACCAAAAGTAAATGTTCTTTTTTATGTCAATGCACTGTCCTGCTTTAAAACCCAGCAACACAACTGTAGCTGTATAACTTTACAACAGCAACACTGCTTTAACAAAAAAGCAAGACTTATTTGACGTCAAAACAAAAATTATAAAATGCTGTCTAATTGCTCTCTCTGTACTTTGGTGTCACAGAACAGTCTGTGCAGTGCTGCTTCAAGTCCAACACCTATTGTGTTTTATTAGGAGACGCACAACAGTTCTTCTGTGGCTTTATAGGTAATATTTTCACTTACACAATTTAGCAAAATCAGACAATAGTGTGTGTAATGTATACCACAATATTAACTTCTTATTATTGAATTGTTGCATTTGCAACTGGTCAGTGTTCAAAAAATGCTGGGAAATCTCTTCATGTAGCCCTACAAGAGTGATTACTGATAAACTGTCTGAAAAAAAGAAAGTCACGTTTTAGAGAAGAAAAAAATCACCCACTGACTTTCAAAGCTGCCACATCATAACGACTTTCTACTTCGAGGACCTTGATAGAAATGTAGTGGAGTGAAAAGTACAATATTTGTCCTTCAAGTTTGAATTGAAGTTAAAGTCATAAGTTCCCAGAAAAAATAATACTCAAGTAAAGTACAGATACTCAAAAAGTGTACTTAAGTACAATACTCAAGTAAATGTACTTAGTTACTGTCCGCCTCTGATTATAGCACTTAAAACCTGGAAAAGTCAGGTTTTCATGATATGTCACCTTTAACTAATGTTAACTAATTGATCCTTATTGAAAAGTATTACACTGTAAAGGAGTGTCTGACAGGCAGGGGCAAGAGTTATGATGGGACGGACAGTCTAAGTTACTTTAAGTGATGGAGAGAAGGTAATATTAACAGATGAGAAATGAGACAAATATTACTGTAGCAAGAATAGTCCGAGTCCCTGGAGATGAGACGCTCAAACGATAGGAAAAATGAGCCTACTTATAATAAAGAACTGCACAATGAAAATGAATTACTACTGACCGCCGACACCTGAACAGCTTTCAAGCTCACAGGGGAGCTCATAACGTGCAGTGATTTCTGGGAGCGCACAAAAAATGAGGTCACCACAAAAGATTAATGACTAAGGCAGATATTACAAAGCTGCGCTATACAAACAAAATAACCAGGCGGGAAAAACATGCACATCGAATCATTGATCGGAATCCATCTAATTAACTGATCTAGCACACTTTGTCAGAGATGGGTGATTTAACGGTGAGTGACGTGAGAGCAAATTCAGTAATGGAGTCTCCAGAGGAAAGTGATTGATCCGAGGAGTGTCTAGTGAATGTAGGCAGCAGCATGGACCCTTGAGCTCCTGAATTAACTCATCCTTTCCCTGAAACCAAAAATGCTCACACACACAAACCAATAAACAAAACCATTTCATCCACCCAAAGAAAACAGGGTTAAAGCACTCAAACTGCAGATTTGTAATATGGCATGCAAACAAAGTGCCGACAGGGTGGCAACAAAAACTGTTAGTTATGCGCTGAAACACATTTAACCTGAAAAACGAAACTGAAAATAAAGTTAAATTCAGGTACAGAATTGGATAACTGAACTCAGTATGCTGTTTAGATTGTTGTGTTCTCGGATAATTAAAAAGAGTTATAGTGTCGTCGCCGGTAGCCTCGTGGGTAGTGCGTCATCATGTAGCATCATTGTGCTTTGGGCATCCCGTGTTCGAGTCCCGGCTCATGGACCTTTCCCAATCCCATCACCACTCTCTCCCACTTTGCTTCCTGTCTCACTACTTCCCTATCAATAAAAGGCAAAAACGGCAAAATAGTAAAAAAATAAATAAAATCTTTATTGCAGACAAACAAATTTTACTTATTGGTATTCTAGCATCATTTTTGGTCACGGTGAAATGTGTCCACATTGCCAACATGTTTACCTGTTGTAGCTTGTGTGTACAAAATAGACAATCAAAATGTGTCATCAAAGAAGCGCTAATCAAATGTTCTCTTCCTGTCTAAGTGGGCATTTCTAGGGCAGGAGAAGCTAAAAATGAACTGGTAACATACGGCAGTGCGGTTCCAATTCCATGGAAAGAGATGATTATAGATACAGTCACTGTCTGAACTCACATGTATCTATTTAGTGTTAGTTGTAGCCTTCTACAGTGAGAATTATTGATGTGTTGGTATAGACATGAGAGTTAGGAAGCATTATCATAAGTTCCCAGAAAAAATAATACTCAAGTAAAGTACAGATACTCAAAAAGTGTACTTAAGTACAATACTCAAGTAAATGTACTTAGTTACTGTCCGCCTCTGATTATAGCACTTAAAACCTGGAAAAGTCAGGTTTTCATGATATGTCACCTTTAACTAATGTTAACTAATTGATCCTTATTGAAAAGTATTACACTGTAAAGGAGTGTCTGACAGGCAGGGGCAAGAGTTATGATGGGACGGACAGTCTAAGTTACTTTAAGTGATGGAGAGAAGGTAATATTAACAGATGAGAAATGAGACAAATATTACTGTAGCAAGAATAGTCCGAGTCCCTGGAGATGAGACGCTCAAACGATAGGAAAAATGAGCCTACTTATAATAAAGAACTGCACAATGAAAATGAATTACTACTGACCGCCGACACCTGAACAGCTTTCAAGCTCACAGGGGAGCTCATAACGTGCAGTGATTTCTGGGAGCGCACAAAAAATGAGGTCACCACAAAAGATTAATGACTAAGGCAGATATTACAAAGCTGCGCTATACAAACAAAATAACCAGGCGGGAAAAACATGCACATCGAATCATTGATCGGAATCCATCTAATTAACTGATCTAGCACACTTTGTCAGAGATGGGTGATTTAACGGTGAGTGACGTGAGAGCAAATTCAGTAATGGAGTCTCCAGAGGAAAGTGATTGATCCGAGGAGTGTCTAGTGAATGTAGGCAGCAGCATGGACCCTTGAGCTCCTGAATTAACTCATCCTTTCCCTGAAACCAAAAATGCTCACACACACAAACCAATAAACAAAACCATTTCATCCACCCAAAGAAAACAGGGTTAAAGCACTCAAACTGCAGATTTGTAATATGGCATGCAAACAAAGTGCCGACAGGGTGGCAACAAAAACTGTTAGTTATGCGCTGAAACACATTTAACCTGAAAAACGAAACTGAAAATAAAGTTAAATTCAGGTACAGAATTGGATAACTGAACTCAGTATGCTGTTTAGATTGTTGTGTTCTCGGATAATTAAAAAGAGTTATAGTGTCGTCGCCGGTAGCCTCGTGGGTAGTGCGTCATCATGTAGCATCATTGTGCTTTGGGCATCCCGTGTTCGAGTCCCGGCTCATGGACCTTTCCCAATCCCATCACCACTCTCTCCCACTTTGCTTCCTGTCTCACTACTTCCCTATGCAAAAACGGCAAAATAGTAAAAAATAAAATAAAATCTTTATTGCAGACAAACAAATTTTACTTATTGGTATTCTAGCATCATTTTTGGTCACGGTGAAATGTGTCCACATTGCCAACATGTTTACCTGTTGTAGCTTGTGTGTACAAAATAGACAATCAAAATGTGTCATCAAAGAAGCGCTAATCAAATGTTCTCTTCCTGTCTAAGTGGGCATTTCTAGGGCAGGAGAAGCTAAAAATGAACTGGTAACATACGGCAGTGCGGTTCCAATTCCATGGAAAGAGATGATTATAGATACAGTCACTGTCTGAACTCACATGTATCTATTTAGTGTTAGTTGTAGCCTTCTACAGTGAGAATTATTGATGTGTTGGTATAGACATGAGAGTTAGGAAGCATTATTCTTTCAAGGTGTCGGTTATTGCATTTCCTGTAATGGCCTGCCATTTGCAGTAATTATGGATTACACATGGACTGCTCATGGAAATCTCATCTAAATATGGCCACCTGCACCTGAGAAGTTTCATTAAATGAGATCCATCCCACCTCCTCAGTCTTTAATCATGTTTCATATTCAGGAACAATTAAGCAAGGCAATTTAGCCAACCCAGGAAATGAACAACTCCCATCCAGGCCTTTTCTCTCAGGCAAACTTGAAATTTACCAATTAGTATGCAAAGAGATTTTAATTCTGCCAGCTCCACAAAGGCGATTTTTCCTCTTTAACTCCATGTCTGAACCATTCATCACTAATCAAAGCTTTTAATGACGCAGAGACAGCCACTTGAATATGTACATAAAAGGCTCTAGAATAAGGTTCTACTGCTCTTTTAATGATAGATCCTTATGGATGGCGAAACAGAAGGATTGCTCTTGCATTATTAAAACAGCCCTGGTCTTTTTATTGGTCCAGATTAAAGAACAGTGAATTTTTCAGTTAGGGCATAAAATACAACCTGCCAAAGAGAACATAATCTGTCTAGTGAAAAGCCCTATCACACTGCAATCACAACGTGTTTCCCCCATTCTTTTTGTCCACCTCTCTCTTCTTCTCTTATGGCAATGTTCCAATGAGGCTTTTCTATCACACATTACAAAGTCACAATGAAACAAGACGATAAGTATGATGTATTGAATGCAATGCATGGGCAAGGATCCAAAAAAGTGAGTGGAGACAACAGAGGCTCCTCCTCTGCAAAGTATGAGATGAATTCTGGGACAGAGTAAACAGTGGTGACCACAATGAAATGAGCAGATTAAACTGAACTTGGAAGAACTGATAGTGTTTTTATTTGTGGGTATGCTGGCATGAAGAGGAAGGGGAAAGACAGGGATGGATTAGAAGAGCCGAAAGGAAAAGTTAAAGTTCAGAGCTGGAATGGGTGAGTTCACTCATTTGGGAATTTTGAAAATAAACCCAGTCTCACACTTATTATCGAACGCTCACATTATCGCATCCAGACATACTAAACGCACAGGCCCTCCCACCCATCATGATTAACAGTCTAATTTAGACCACATTGTTTTAGTGCCTTGCGTGTGAAACCACATGATGCAAAACAAGGACTCCTACATACTCACTGGTAATAAATATACTAACATGGTAAAGAAAAGCTTAATGTTTGAAAAGCGCACCGCACCCCTTGAAAGAGTTCATCCTTAACCAAATGCCGTGTGTATCTGTCAGTCAGGTTTGCCCTTGTTGCTAACTCCCTCGTCAAATGATGCACTGCAATGAATTTCATTCCAGAGTGGCCATCCAGAGCAGCAGGGCTACTTCAGATTGCCTCCTCTCTGTGGGGGATAATGGGAAAAAGGGCACCTCCGGATAGCCCTGCAACAGGATTCCCTCTAAGCTGCTAACTGACTCAGGATTTTTACAGAAAGTGAGGGAAGGCTTTGTGGGATGCTTTGCTGGAAATTCACTAAACGTTGCTGCAAACATTACAAACTACACACATTCAAACATACAGTATACACGAAGAGGCTGACAAAGACAACACGCTGTCTACATGCAGTTATAATCAAGATACACTTTTTGTGCAGTTTTTGTGTAGTCAAGCTAAAGTCTGTCTGTCCGAGCATACGACACAAAGCATAATCAAAATTTTGCACTGAATACCTGTTCAAGTCACAGAGGCCAACTGGAGTCTGATTAATGTGTATGCATTACAGTTCAAAAGTGTGGGTTCGGTAAGATTAAATAAATAAATAAAAAGTCTCATGCTCACCCAGGCTGCATTTATTTAGTCAAAAGCACAGGAAAAACAGGGGAAAAAATAGGATTTGTTTGAACATTGCAACATTATAAAAGACTTTAGTGTCAATTTAATGTATTTTTATCAATTTAATGCATCCTTGCTGTAAAAAAAAAACAAAAAAGAAAAATCTTACTGACCCCAGACTTTAGAATAGTAGTGTACATGCTGGACAAAGCTGAGCTAAAATCATATTATGGTATGTTCATCAAGGTCCAAATTCATAAAAAAAACAACAAAAAAAACAGATTGTTAACATTTCAGTCAAACTAAAGAGTGTACAATCCGAAGTTGTGACAGACTTCACCACCATATTGTGATGTACTTCCCAGTGAAATTGCTTTCAAAATAGAAAGAAAAGTAAGGTGGTGCTTGATTTTATCATTTGATGATTGGATTGTGAATACCAGTTTCATACCAGAATGGCAGATCTAAATGCGACTGGTTTATCTGCAACATGTTCTGGCCTATGTCAGCAGAGAGTCATTTCACAGGAAGAGCAAATTTTCATGAAATTTGATTAAATATTACAAGGTACAAAAAAAAACATTTTTTTGCACAGATTAATGTTCACAATAAGACAAGTAACATGTATTAAAGAAAGCAGGGTAGATTTTGATTTGGTTTGAAAATAAAAAAATAAAAAAAGGTTTAGACTGACTGAAATCAAACTTTTCAAAGAACATGTGGACTGGACACACTTATTGCATCTCTCACTCACTCTTATTTTTCCAGTTCCAGTGTTGCTAGATTCAGCAGGAAACAGTTCAGGTCTGCGTGGAATGTGATATGACAGAGGGTCATTTCATATAATCCAGTCAGGGCTCATTTTGTTACCCTGGTGACATGTCTGTTTATGGCTGTCAGAGTTCCAACACCCTTCTGCCATATTCCTACCAACACTGAAGATTCTCTCTTCCAGACCGTGATGAGCCTTGAATGAAAGGAACTGTGTTTGAACAGAATAACAAAATGGCTTGTTGCGTAGCGAAAGAAAGAAAGATAGGCATGAGTTAAACTTTCACATGAAGGTGGATTAACAAAATACTTCTGTGCACACACACACACACACACACAAATTCAGAGTTCTGCTGATGAGGCCACCCTGCTGTGGTCAGAGACTTGAAGCAGGCTCTCTGTGTCTCTCTGATGTTTCAGTAAAGAAAGAGGGATGAGAGATGAGAGGGAGGTGGGGAACATGAGCAGCAGAAAGCAGAGAGAAAAGATGTAGGGGGTTCTCAACATGACCTTAATTGTTAACCTTAAGTCTTACCAGAAAAAAAGAATGAGATGTTTTTATCTTTTTCTGCCCCTTGTTCCTCAGCCTCTGCTCTATTCTCTCTTTTAAAAAAGTACAAAAATTGTGCCTTTGCTAGTCAGTGGGGCAGTATACTCAAGATACACGTTTGTTCCTCATCTATCCATGTATGTACCCCTAAGATACTAATGTGCACCATTTGGGGGTACAAAGAGGTACTTTGAGGGTACTGCCCCAGCGACAACTAGGTACAGCTATTATACATTTTTTTCTGACAGCGAGTCAGAGTCAAGCAGTGAAAGCAATATCCTACAGTTTAACATGCTATACTCCGCCTAAAACTATATGAAAGAACATTTCTAATTGTTTTATATAAATTAATTCACAAGTATTTTAGGACCTTATGTTACTATAGAGACATGGAATATTTGTGCTTAATTATTTTAAAGGTAGATAGATAGGGCTACATTTACACTGTTGCTGCGGGTTATTTTTTAGTCCGCGGGTTAAAGCAATACCCGACGGAGGGGAAAGCCACGGGAAAAAACGCGATTGGGCTAGTTTGGTTTCGCAGACCCTGCAAAAGAGGGATATATATTTATTTTGAAATTTGCTTGCACAAAGTAAACTGTCTGAAATACAAAAGAAATCTAATATCAGCCAATATTGAAAGCAATATTGGTAAAATAAATAAAGAAATATTATCAATATACTGGGCATCCTAAAATATACCAAATATACCAATATACTGGGCTTCCTTAAAAAAAAATTATAATAATAAATAAAAAGATTAGTGTGATATAATAAATGCAAATAAAACAAAAACAAGTAACTAGTGGTAACATTCTTTATTGGCATCTATGGTTCTATAAAGAACATTTAACATCCATGGAACCCATCCCATGCAGAATGCACACAAGGTTCTTTATAATGGAAAACTTTTCCTTAAATTATTAAAATGTTCTTCACACTAAGACAAAAAAATGGTTCTTTAAGAACTGTTTACTGAAAGGATCTCTGCAGAACCCAAACCGGTTCTTGTATGGCATGAACCATGGAATGTAGGTGGTGATGTAAAGGAATGGTGGCATATATATTTTGAACACTTTAAATCATTACATTTCCCCTTGCACAAGAACATGCACACATGCTTTTCATCGCACTGCTCAGCTCACTCAAGACCACACCATTAATCCAGACTCTGATTGGCAAGTAATTCTGCAGAGCGCTATTATGCCCCAGGCGCTCAGCCCACTCCTGTGAGAAGCACAGCATGTTCACCAGCTCACTGGAGCTATGACCTCAGGCTTTGACACGGCGATCTGCCCCCACCACAACCCAGAGGCGCAAAATCTATCCCAACACCCTATTAGATATTTAAAACCAGCTAATCCCCTGCACCTACAGTATACATCTACAAGAAAATCCAATGAAACCTTACTGATGCAAGAAGCAGCTGAGCTTTCTCAGTCACATTTCCTTATCTGCTGCTTGCAATACATTCAGTGTCTGGAGAATGATTAGTGAGCCCTGTTGTTTGACCTCTCACCCCAAGGCTGGTTATCTATGCCACCACACACGTCCCTGTCCCATCTATATTACATTTTCACAACCATAATTAAAACCACTGAGCTTTTACATACGCCTTCTACAGGAAGAAATCAAGAGTGTGTGCCTTCATAAATATTTACAGTAAGACATTAAATTTTAACGTGTTGAAAATACTGTCCTACAAAACTTCCTTGTACAGTGTCCTGTAAAGGTGAATCAGAGGGTTGTGCTTATGAGCTACTTGGTGAGGAGCAATGACAATGTAATTGAAACCTCTATTATGGTTTGTTACTGATCAAAAGTCCAAATACAGAAAGTATTACAGTGTTAACACACGTACATGTAACACGCACTGTGACTGCTTTCATCAAGAGTATGTCAAACTTGCACAAATGGTGGTGTATCCAAATGCACATATCCAGACATTTAAGAAATTGACATAAAAAAGGAATTAAAATAGACTTACATTAGCTAAAATCACACTGGGTTTTACTTGAACTAGCTTTCATCTCCCAAATTTCAGCGGTTCTTTCAGAGCCTTTACTATTAAGTTATAATCTCAATCTAGGTATCAATAAAAACAAATCATGCCGAGCTCTTTGAAATGCAATGCAAGTAGCAGCAGGGTAAAACAACAAACATATGAACTAAATATGGGCAACATGTCAGTTATGACATTCAATATTCAACATTTATATTTGCATAAAACAAGAAAACTAGATTAATTAAAGATGCACAGCCATTTCTAAAAGTGTATACCGTGGCCAGACACTGTGAAAAAGACGTGCTCTTATTGTGATTAATGAACAGAATTATTCCTGTCTGAAAATCGAACAAAGATGCATTAATCAATACTAGCCAGAAACAGCCTGTTGAAACACTTTCACACAGAACATCAACAGGCATAAGTGAGGTGCAAATGAACGTGTCTGGTCTTCTATAAGCATTTGGCTTCATCCTGCTGCATTATAAGAGGCAATTCACCAACCACACAGCTTTTCATAGGGGAGCTCACCTGAGCCAGTGCAAGCAATAAAGCAGCTTCAAAGAGTCCCTCTGCCCCCCGAATTATTTCTAGGCTACTTCATTTTGGCATTTGGTGAATATTGTACCGCTGGCTCTCGATGATGAGCCGGAGAATTGAATTATAAACTATGAATGAGGCGCGGGGGTCACAAATGGCGCGTAATATCAGCCCTCTGTTCAGGGGAAACTCGCAAAAATACACTATCGTTCCACAAAAAAAGGCAACTTACCGAGAATCCAGCCCAAAAGGGACACGAATGTCTCACCCTCGGAGATGTCGTGAGGGCCAAAGCGGCGAAACTGACAGCCAAAATGAGACTGCCGAGCACCATCTGTGAGACTCCCAGAGAAAGCATGATGCGAGTCCGGGTTCGAAACTCCCTCAGCCGCGAGAGGCTGCGGGACAGAGATACCGGGCTCAGAGACCGACCCCTCGGCATGGCACTGACGGGCATGGTCACGACTAAACAGTTTAAATGAAACCAAAACTTAAGTTAAATCAGCGGGCTTCGGGTTTACAGGACACCTGGGTTCAGTCGCTCCGACACACACGACGTAAAGACGAATTCATAGCGTGTTGGCATGACGCGCAGACCATCCTCCCGTTACACGAGGAGCCTCACCATCTCCTGCGCTCACTCTTCTGAATAGTGCGCGGTTTTCAAGCAGGTGTTTCAGCTAGCGTTATCCAAAATCATGTCAGTAAGACAATGAGGTAAGCTCTGCGTAAACGCGCGCTGTATGGTCGCCCGCTTCTTGGAAACGCACGGGATAGGTGATCCATCCGTTCACAGCCGTGACAGTCCGTTAATGAAATCTCTCACGGCTCTGAACACAGAACGTCTAAATAATAAAGCTCGTATTCAGAGGAACGCGCTTCACGTCTGTGGCGCGTATAACGCGGTTTGAGGTTCCACGACGCGTTGCAACTTCCGACTCCAGTGAGTGTAATAATGTTCGCTCGACTGTTGTACAGCAGCAGCAGCCGCAGCAGCAGCCTCGCGCCAGCAGTCTGTCAGTTAGACGCGTGACTGTGAGCAGGTGCTTCGGTAGAGGAGGAGACGGACTGACGAGCCGCCATATGTAGATTCAGATAGATGGATGCGGGCAATGACATTCATGGAGCCGTAAAAGCCAGAGTCCGTCAATGGATATAATGAGCCGACTCAATCATTATTCATATTGATACTTTTCATTGAACTCGCTTTAAGACTGAGCCTTTGCGTTCTGTTAATATGCCATTTAAGCAATGTCACGAGAGTTAGAGTGCTGCTGTACTGAAGGCTCTCATCAGATATTTAGTACTGCTGCACCATTGTGATTGTGATGATGGTGTTATACAAGTTATAGTAGCCGACAACATTCGTTTCAGAAAATGTGCTAGTTTAGTTGGGATAGCCTACTGTTCTCTATAAAAACAGAAGTCAAAGCTTCAACCCTCATGTATCACCAAGCAAGGCGCAGACTGAAAGCAGGTCTGGAACGGAGTATGTGATTGGAGCGGAGCGACTGAGATGTTCTCTCCATAAATCAAGGCGTTCTGTATTGAATCCGCTGAAATTACCTTTCCGGGTTTTCACTCTTCTAACCTACAGAGAAACCCGTTCAGAGCGATCATGGGGCGAAAGAAAATGCATACGATTCCACTTTTAAAAACGCACTCCTTGCTGCAGACAAATTCACTCTGCAGCGATTTTTAGATAAAACACGATGTATCGACAAAAAAATAAAAAATAAATTTTATTCACCGACTTACTCCTGCCTAAATCTCAATAAACAAGGAGAAGCGAAGCTAAACAAACACGGACCCCTTGTCCAAATACCCACACTTGCGGTCTTGGCCACTTCAGAGCGCTGCGCGCGACAGGAAGTAAGTGACTGTCCCAGGTCTTAAAAATACCAAAGTGCAGTGCCCTTAAACGGATAGTTCACCTAAAAATGAACATTTGATGTTTATCTGCTTACCCCCAGGGCATCCAAGATGTAGGTGACTTTGTTTCTTCAGTAGAACACAAACGAAGATTTTTAACACAAACCGTTGCAGTCTGTCAGTCTTATAATGGAGGTGAATGGGAATAATGGCTAAAACATACACAAACAAAACCAAATTAAACCCTGCGGCTCGTGACGATACATTGATGTGTAAAGACATGAAACGATCGGTCTGTGCAAGAAACTGAACAGTATTTATATTGTTTTTTACCTCTGATTCACGCAATGTCCGAACTGTCCTGAGCACATTCTCGACCGCAGGCGCTTGAGGTGTCGTCGTCTTGCTTTACGGCGGATCGCAGACTTATAAGTGCATTACTACCACCTATCTCTCAAATGGACCATTGACACTCTATCTACAATCTCAATTAGGAGTGGCAATGGTCCATTTGAGAGATAGGTGGTAGTAATGCACTTATAAGTCTATTTCGTCATCGCCTCTACTAGCCTACTGAACAGACATTTAGAAGTTGATTTTAAAATGCAAAGTATTGAAAATAATAATAAAACTCTGTAAACACTTGTGTTTTTACAACACTACAAGTGTGTCCCATCAGGTAATGAAAAGTTGTACACACACTTGTGGTCTTCATGCTCACTTGAACCAAATACAGGAAATACGTCATATGGTCGTGGTCAAGTGCAAAGACCACAAGTGTGGTTATTTGGACCAGGCATGAGACGCCCGACACTGTTAGTGCGCTTGAAACACTGATCGGCCAATCACATTTGAGGAGGAGAAAAGTTGACCGAATAAAATCTATTGAATTTAATCTATATAATATCATCAGCAACATTTATGACCAAAACATACTTTTGAGTTTTCTTAAAAAATTATGTATTTTACACAAACTGCCTAATACATTAAAATGCAGACTGTACTGATTTAAATTGATCATTTGTTTACATGGTTGGAGAAATGACCAGACCTGTTCAATTCCAGTTTGCGTTTTTGAAAGATGTCGATGTCAAAGCTCCTTAAAAGAAAGCATGTTAAACATGCCATAATATACACAGATACAACCATTACCATATTTGTGTCATGTAACATGTGCAAGGTCTATAGTTAATATATTGTTAAAATAGCTCTGTCTCACACAAATCATTACATAAGTAAACATGACAGCAGTCACAGAGGAAAACTGTAGATTTCAAAGTATGATACATGAAAAAAAAAATGTTTGAGGAAATATACATTTATCATTCCCTTTTCCCAACAATTGCCTCATAGTAAAATAACTTTTTAAACAAAAAAAAAACCTTTCTATAGTGTTAATCAATTCTGACTGTAATAAAATGCGTGTCTCACTAACTTATTATTTCTTTAAACAAAGCATGCCGTTTCATTGGGCATTCAAGGAGTAGATGGGACCACTTGGCTGGGCCTGGTTTAACCAATCGATTAAAGCTACAGTATTAAATCTGTTTTATAATCGCCAAACGCAATAAACATTGTAAATGAATCTGCACAGTGAAGCATTTGCGCCATCTGCAGGTCACCAAGTGGCACTACACATTATACTGCAGTGTGCGGTCGCAATGAGACACATTTTCGAAGTCCCCTTGCTACTATAGCTACAACTACAACTACGAAAATCCACAATAAAATTACAACAGTGTATTTTAAAAATGATTTTATTTTTTAATAGTGGCATACTGGAAATAGTGTTGAAAAGGGAACAAACTCTGCCACATGTGAATAGCTAATGACCAGTCAAAGCTGTGTTATATTGTCTAAAGAAAAAAAAAAAAGTCTTCCGGTGTGCCATAATAAATCGTCTATTAGTACAAAAATACATTTCAGGACACACAATATAGCATTCAGTATCACAAATAAATGCGTGAGACATTTCGAGCACACCGTTTAGAAGAAACAGGTTTTGAGAATAGTTTACATCAAGCACTTTCCTTTGTAAATAAAGAATAAAAAGATGGTTATCATTAAAAACGCTTATATTTTAGTGTGTATCTGTAGAAAAGATGATATTATTACTAAGTACACGTTCCGAGGCTCAAGGGAAGATCCAGAATACAAAGACAACCGTTTTCATTTCATTCATCCTCTTTTATAAACGTTTCCCCCCTTAAGTTTTATGCAAAATAAAGACATACAAAAAAAGTAATTTACAAACCAATAATGAAGGCAATATGCTTGCTTTATGTACAGCCAAACAATCTCCTTCCATCTTTTTTATTTGTGTTTCTCTTCAAAGGTCATGTGCATAGCAGATAAAAAGAGAAAACCTGTTCTTAGCCTTTACGCTGTTCTTGTGTGCAACACCTAGGTTTATTTGTACAGCGGGTTGACAAAAATGGCAGAAAGACAACTTTAGTTTCTTCATAATTGAAACCAAAAAGGTTTTTGCTATTGAAAAAAGTGTCATTTCAGATAAGGCATCACTGCTTTAAATGAAATAAAGACATACAAAAAAAGTAATTTACAAACCAATAATGAAGGCAATATGCTTGCTTTATGTACAGCCAAACAATCTCCTTCCATCTTTTTTATTTGTGTTTCTCTTCAAAGGTCATGTGCATAGCAGATAAAAAGAGAAAACCTGTTCTTAGCCTTTACGCTGTTCTTGTGTGCAACACCTAGGTTTATTTGTACAGCGGGTTGACAAAAATGGCAGAAAAACAACTTTAGTTTCTTCATAATTGAAACCAAAAAGGTTTTTGCTATTGAAAAAAGTGTCATTTCAGATAAGGCATCACTGCTTTAAATGGAGTGAGAGAGAGAGAGCGAGAGAGAGAGAGAGAGAGAGAGAGGGAGTGAGGAAGAATCTGGGACAGAAAGAGGGGAAAAGAGAGAGCAGCGGTCTTCACACCTGAGTCAAAGCACGTGCATAGATCTCGACACAGAAGGAATGTTCCAGTGCTCAAGTTCATAGGTCTGTGAGGAGGCTAATGGTGTCTACAAAGGAGCTATTTAAAAAAAGGTGAGCCTTAGGTTGACACGTCCTTGGCTAGAAAACGTCATACTGTATTATTCTTAAGACGCCGAGATTCTCTCCGACACTTTCCTTGCGCTCGTGACTAGCACTGATCCTGCACCTTGACGTGATAAAAGTCAGGAAATGTGTCAGATGTACACATCAGCTGCTCGACCGAAAAGCCTAGAACTGGAATTCGATATTCTAGAAAAGTTGCACTATACATTAGAATCATAACATTATAGTGTGCATACTATATGAAGTGAAAATACATTTGCAGATTAATATAGTCTATACGTTACAAGGCCTAGACTGAATGGAAGAACCTAATAAATCCTTTAAAAAATAGACGACAACAACTTAATGTGTCGCAAAATAATACAGTTGGCTTATAGAGTGAGTATTAGTTGGTCAGTGGCACAGAGCATGCAGTCCATCAATGGTTAATGTCTGTTTTTGTTATCGTCGAAAGCCTTTAAAAGCACTTAAAAAAAGAAGAGGAGAAAGAAGTAAAAACCAAGAGGACGATGAGGAGATTAAAACAGCACTTCATAGAATGTAACCCTCCCTACAGTCTCAGAGGTTACCGTAAACAAAGCCAGAGTACAGCCAGGAGACCCTTCATTTAGTGTTGCGTAGCGCCTTCATCTTGTGTATGTGCGTGTGTGTGTGTGTGTGTTCATAAGGGGAAAGGTCCTCTCTCCGTTAATCTGGTTCCACATTCAGTAACGGGACCTGCTGTTGCTCTCCTCAGAAATGGTCAATAAGCACAGACACACAGTTGGCTCCAACCAGGTAGTTGGGATCCCCAGGGAGAGAGTTGTTCTGCCAACTCTTAGGATCACCTGGATAAACAACAGAGAAAATGCAGATGAATATGATGGTCGAATGGAGAGAATGGAGATGACCCGCCACGTAAAAACGTTTAGAATTAGTTTTTTTTTTTCCCCAAGAAAGAAAGGAATACGTTTATTCAGCAAGAATGCATGAAATTGATCAAAAGTGACTGAAGAGCTGTTAAAAAAAAAAGTTATATATAATTAAAAAAAGACGACCACTGCCTTGCTAAAGAAGCTGAGGGTAAAGGTGATGGATTGGCCAAGCATGTCTCCTGACCTAAACCCTATTGAGCATCTCAAGGTCTCTAACATCCACCAGCTCCTCCATGTCGTCATGGAGGAGTGGAAGAGGACTCCAGCGGCAACTTTATATATATATATATATATATATATATACACTGTATACACTTGAATAGAAAGTTCAAAAATAGCATTCTTTGAATCCACAAAAAATATTACACAGTACAACTGATTTCATCATTGATGATAATAATGGCAACACTTTACAATAAGGTTCATTAGTTAAAATTAGCTAACTACTTTAGTTAACAAGAACAAAGCATGAACAATACTTCTATAGCATGAATTAATCTTAGTTAAATGTTAATTTCAACATTTACAAATGCATTATTAAAATCAAAAGTTGGGCTTGTTAACATTAGTTAATGTACTGTGAATTAACATGAACTAACAATGAACAACTGTATTTTCATTAACAAAGATTAATAAATACTGTAATGTATTGTTCATTGTTTGTTCATGTTAGTTAATTTATTAACTTGCATTATCTAATGGAACCTTATTGTAAAGTGTAACCATAAACCATAATAATAAATGTTTATTAAACACCAAATCAGCATATTAAAATGATTTCTGAATGATCATGTGATATTGAGGACATTTTAAACTATATTAAAATAGAAAACAGTTATTTTACAATAATATCGTTTTTACTGTATTTTACTTTTGATCAAATAAATGCAGCCTTGCTGAGCATAAGAAACTTCTTTCAAAAACATTTAAACATCTTAGTGACCCCAAACGTTTGAACAGTAGTGTATTACATGTTTCAGTACAAGGATCAATGACAGCAAAATTTATGAATTAAATGGTGAAAAAGCCGCATACATGCTTGTTTTCTAGTCAGATCCACTGCTCTAAAGCCAACAAAACGATACCAAAAATCAAACATAAAACAACACACACATTTGGAGAAACATGACCTTCATTAACAAAAACCAAAGAAAAAAAAAATTCCTCACTTTCATTATTTTATAGCATACTTCCACAGCTGTAACAGTATAATATTGTGCTATTATTTTAGCCCTTGTTTTGCATGAGGAAAAGAGAGGAGCATAGCGGGACGCTTAGAGATAAGACAGGCTCTCAGCATGCGTTATTTGTTCTGACAGAGATAATCAACAGAGCCAGAGCAAGAACCAATAAGCTCATAGCCTAAGGTGCTGTGATGCATAAGAATAAAGTTGTTTTTCCATTCATCAAGGTGAAGTGTGTGATTTTAGCACCACTAGCAGCACTAAACAGAAGTGGAAAAAAAGGTCCATTATCAAACACAAACAGATTTGAGTTCTGTTTGGTGGTTTTGTGGTACAGAAATTACACACTTTATTCGTAAGAATTAAAATAATGGTTACACTACAGTTAACCATATACTTCTAAATCTATAAGGGCCTGAGGATTTCAGAGCCCTTGTGTACTCCACTGTGAGCTCCATCAGAACAACATCTTTGTTAAATCAGTTAGGTAAACGCTCTCTTTCTATGAGAGTGCAGGGAAATTTGCCTGGTTTTAAAATATGCAGATTAGAGGCAAAGGGCTGTAATGGTTTTGGATGAGGCAGGGGTCTCTGATCTCTCCACTACACAATCAGAACGAGAGGTTCATTAGGAGGCTACTCCAGGGCAGTGCCAGGTTTACCAAAAAGAGTTATATAGAGACGAATAAGTGAAACGAGAGAGAGAGAGAGAGAGAAATGAAGACCCAGGGAAAAATATTTGCTGTTCTCCATTAGCGGGACAAAAGCAATTCCAGCATCTCTGCATATTCAGACATTTGGTTGGCTGTGTGAGAATCAGTTTAAAGCACAAAAAATGTGAGTGAATTATGATTAATAGATGTGAATTCCCATTGGCCAATTCATGAAATCATGAGTCCCAAGTGAAGATGGAAAGCCTATTTTTTTTAGTAATGTTCATCTGCAGATCTGTGATTATTCAACTAATCTCGAGGGAGAAATTGAGTGATTTAGTATCCTGATTGAGAGAACACAAAGGCCTATAAACAAATCTGCTCAGTGAAAATGGCTTTATAACTACTCAAACCGAGCACAATGCGGAATTTGTTGGGCCCTGCAAAATACCCATTCGTTACAATGTAATGGATATGTTGTCACTCATGAGTGGAACAATTAATTATTTAAATTTTTTAATATTTAGTTTCGTGTAACTGTGTAAAATGTTTTGTGTAAAATGTGTAACTATTGGGATTGGCCATTTATTCCCTTATAAAATATACAGTACATTCAAAAGTTTTGGATCAATTTAAAATAAATCTCTTCTATTTTTATACATTTAAAAATATAATTTATTCCTGTGATGGAAAAGCTGTATTTTCGGCAGCCATTACTCCAGTCTTCAGTGTCACATGATCCTTCAGAAATAGATAGTTGACAAATAGAAAGTTCAAAAGAACAGCATTTATATGAAATAGAACTCTTTTGTAATATAAATGTCTTTACGGTCACTTTTGCTCAACTCAATAGAAGAATTTCTTTCAGAAAAACATCTTACCGACCACACTGATAAATGGTTAAATGGTAGTAGAATAGTTTAATTGTGCTTTAGAGTGAATTGTCACAAAGACAAATTTATTTGATTGTCAAGCTAAAATTGACACTTTGTTTAAATATACGGCCCTGCAAAATACCCATTCGTTACAATGTAATGGATATGTTGTCCATTACAATACAGGTATGTATATAATATAACTTAAATAAACCACATAAATAAATGAGCAGACTGGAGTGAGTGAGTCAGTGAGATATGCTATATGAGTAAAAAAACAAATAAGTAAACAAAAGACTAGCATACATGGTATATATGATATATGAGTGTAGGATATGGAGTTGTGAATAAGAAAATGCATAATGAAAAAAGGCCCACAACCAAACAAGATGTCACAAAGCCATCCCAAACGACCCCAAAAAGGACAGAGAGAGGACAGCGTACCCGACGAGGAGTCGGAGGATTTTAGAGCAAAAGACCAACCATCAGGGGTCATAGACGCACAGTGAGGTAGGCGGAGCTCCACTGGCTTCAGGAACTTCAGACCGTGAGGACCACACATCACCAGAGGACTCAGCAGAGTTTCACCTGGAAATAAAAACGCTTTCCTTTAGCATTTACTCCACAGACAAATACATAACTATATATAACAAACACAAAAACATCCCGGCAAGCTATAAATTTAGTACTGATAATCTCACTTGCATTTGGAGTATGGGTTAATTGAAAAAAAACTAACTTTAAAAAAACAAACAAACTTTACAAAAAAAAAAAGAATCCATATCAAACTCCGTATTACCAGGCTTTTTCACAGACCAGAGGAGAAAGACAAAAGTCAGAATCTTCTGGCTCTCAACTTATAAAAGATACGTGACTGACCTTTCTCTTTGTCTAGAGGTGGCAGGATGCTGTTATCCCGACACACTTTGAAGTAGATCTCTTGCTCCACACTCTCAGGAATGGCTCCCTGAGGGATAATGATGCTCACTCCCGTCTCAATGGAGCTCAGGACCCCACCGTTACTGTTGAAGATGCCCCGTGCCGTCGCCACCACCGTGTGGCTGTCATCATCATCATCATCATCATCATCCTCCAAAGCACTTGGGCTGGAAAGAGAAAGAAAAAAAAGGTTAACCTTATTTTTAGTCTGATCTTTAATTTCAGATTTTCTTTATTGTTAAAAAACAAACCAAAAAATCTAGCTATAGCAGAAAAGTAGTATTAGTAGACAAATATCTAGTTCTACTGATTGTGATAATGCTTTGTTTTGTTGGCTACTGTCCTAAATGTACTTCTTATTCAATTTGTTTTTTTAAAACTAAAAAAAAACTACAACATGGATAAAATGTCTACTTACCAAAAAAACGGAAACATGTAAGCTTGACAATTAAGGTGCTGGATTTGAATATACCTGACAGGTATTGCCTTGGGTACAGCGTTGATGTTGTTCTGCTGGTATTTGGGTTTCTGGTCCATGGTGCGGGTGAAGGTGTCCAGGCCGCTGTCGTGGTCTGTCGGCTGGGGTGAGCTCTGTGGTTTGGTTGTGGTACTGATGGGAGCCTTCACATTATCTGTCTTATTTTGAGAGTCATTAGGCAGGAGATTGTGGTTGAACTTGGGGCTGTCAAACTTGTGCTCGAACGGTCTTGCAGAGGTTATGTATGGCTTGGGCACAAAACGGTTGTAGCTGGACGTGGCAGTGCTGTTGATCTTTGGAGGTTCACCGGTGCCGTTAACAGGAGATTTCTCTGGGAAGCTTTTCTGAGGCAGGCAAGTGCTCTGGACTGTGTCTTTATGATTGGGAGGCTTCACTTTGGGAGATCCATGAGAGACGAGAGGTGGGGTCACTGTGTGTGAGAGAGTATGTGAATAAACATACTGTATGTATAAATATGGAAGTCTCTTTACAGATATAAAATAAGCTCCTTAGAGTTCATTTTTTAAAGAGTATTGTTTTAGTCAATGTTTTCGTCTTTTGATGAGAGTGACCTTCAAATTTAGTCAATATTTCATTTAAAAATAACTCCTTTCTATTATCTCTCATTGTTATTCTCTGTAATTTAATCCATTACTCCAGTCTCCTTCAGGAATGCTTCTAATATGTTGATTTGGTGCTCAAGAGACATTTCTTATCATTATCAATGTTGAGAACAGTTCTTCATATGTTTGTGGATGAATAGAACATTAAAAACAGCATTTATTTGAAACAGAAATAATTTGTAACATTATAAATAGTACTGTTTACTGTCACATTTGATTAATTTTATGCACCCTTTCTGAATACATTTTTTTTTTTTTTCTACTGACCCCAAACTTTTCAACAGTAGTGTAAAATATAATACTCTAAATTATATAAAATCATAATTTTTTTGTTTTGTTTAGGAGTATGTATATTATGTATAATGCTTTGTTGTAGGCGAGCATATTTACATTACATTTACATTTAGTCATTTAGCAGACGCTTTTATCCAAAGCGACTAACAAATGAGGACAATAAAAGCAGTCAAAACTAACAAAAGAGCAACAATAAATAAGTGCAAATGACAAGTCTTGGTTAGCAGTACACGTAGCAAGGTGTGTATATGTATGTATATATATTATATTATACACACATACAAACAAAGAAAAACAAGTAGATAGAATAGAAAAAATGGAAAGCTAGTGTTTGTTTTTTTGTTTTTAAATAAAGAATAAAAAAAGATAAATATAAAGTAGAATTAAAATAGAATAGAAAGTGTTAAGAGTTAGAGGGTCAAATAAAGGTGGAACAGATGTTTTTAGTCGTTTCTTGAAGATGGTTAAGGACTCAGCTGCTCATATACAATCTTCCATTAATCACTTGCCTGCGGGTTTGGGCAGGGTCGGGGGTGGGACAGCTGGATTAGCTGGAGCAACAGGGTTGATCTTCTCCACTGACTCTGCCCTGTAGCAGACAAACAGTCAAACAAAGAACAATGATTCAAACTTAAAGCCATATATTGCATCAAATAGATATATCAAAAACATATCGTAAAAAGAAAAAACTGCTCAAATAAAAACAAAAAGCAGAGGTGTATTAAAGGGTTAGTTCACCCAAAAATGAAAATTAGCCCATAAATTACTCACCCTCAAGTTATCCTAGGTGTATATGACTTTCTTCTTTCAGATGAATTCAGTCGGAGTTTTATTAAAAATTGTCTTCAATGTTTCAAGCTGTTTAATGCCACTCAGCAGGTGTCATGCATGCATCAGTCCGAAAGAAGTGAAATAAAAAGCGCCCATCCATAAAAAGAAATGTCTCATACGGCTCCGGGGGGTGAACAAAGGCCTCCTGTAGCGATTCGATGCATTTTTGTAAGAAAACAGTTGTACACGGAAGCAGTTCCGGGCGGATGACATGAAGTCAGTGCTGCACATGTGCCAGTGAGTCTCGTGAAAACCAACGTTTGTTAACAGGAGCAAAGGAAGCAAAGTTTCCTTACTTTAGCAAAGGAAAACCAGTCTCCTCTTGGCTTATATCGAAATCCTCCGACATTCTTCTTTACAAATTCTTGTTTTGTACTTCTAATAACTGACCGTTGTTTTGTTTTGATCACTCCCCTGCACTTCTGCGTGCGTCACTTCTGAGCGGCGCATGCGCAACGCCGACCTCCATACGTCATCCGCCCGGAACTGCTTCCGTGTACAACAGTGAGTGCAAGCTAGATTAAAGTGAATATTATCAGTGCTGTACGGCTGCCCGTATCCTTAATCACTTCAGATTTTTCTTCCAATATCTCATCGTGCATCGCCAACAATGAGCTTGCTCTACGTGGTATTTTTTTCTGCTGGCGCCTCTGTGCACACTTCTGGGAAAATCGGACGAAAAAAATACAAAAAAAACGATCGCGCATTATAAGCAAAAACCGGCTGGTTCCGATTTATGGCCAGTCAACCGGTGCATCCCTACTTTTCTTTTATGGATGGGCACTTTTTATTTAACTTCTTTTGGACTGATGCATGCAACACCCGCTGAGTGCCATGAAACAGCTTGAAAGATCAAAGACTATTTTTAATATAACTCCGATTGGATTCGTCTGAAAGAAGAAAGTCATATACACCTAGGATGACTTGAGAGTGAGTAATTTACAGGCTAATTTTCATTTTTGGGTGAACCCTTTAAGTACGATTAAAAGTATTTGAACACGTACCTGGGGTAGTACCCTGGCTGGGTCTGGGGTTGGGCTGGTTTGATGGCAGGTGTCGGCTGTGCAGAGGGTTTGCTGTCAAAGCTTCGGCGGTCGAAGAAAGACAGCTGTTTCCTGTAGTACTCCTCATCCTCATCAGGGTCATTGTTATTTGAGCGAATGATATCTGCTGCTTTAGGCTGGGGCTGCTGTGGCTCTGGAGATCTGACAGAGGAAAGAAGCACTTTAAATGCTTGACATATATAATACTGTTGAGGTAATGATAAACGTGCACTAATATAATCAGAACCTCATATAAAACATTTATGAGGTAATTTCATCTTCAGTATGTCAGTTTGTGTACCACAAGAAAGCATAGCGCATAAAGAGTGGCTAAATTTAGCCTCATCATGCACGTTCAGAAGCAGACTCTGTATTTGACTATTTCACCACTAGATAGAGATTTATGACTAACTTCATTTCTATGGCTAATGCCACTTCAGTACCATTCAAACTTTTAGGGTCAGTAAGATTTTTTTACGTTTTTGCAAAGAAGTCTCTTATGCTCAACCAAGGCTGAATTTATTTGATCAAAAATTCAGTAAAAACACTAATAATTTTCAATATTACAATGTAAAATAATATTGGCTAAATTTAGCCTCATCATGCACGTTCAGAAGCAGACTCTGTATTTGACTATTTCACCACTAGATAGAGATTTATGACTAACTTCATTTCTATGGCTATAATGCCAATTCAGTACCATTCAAACTTTTAGGGTCAGTAAGATTTTTTTACGTTTTTGCAAAGAAGTCTCTTATGCTCAACCAAGGCTGAATTTATTTGATCAAAAATTCAGTAAAAACACTAATAATTTTCAACATTACAATGTAAAATAATATTTTTAAATGTTTTTTCCTGTAATGGAAAAAATGAAATTTTCAGCAGCCATTACTCAAGTGTCGCATGATCCTTAAGAAATTATTCTAATATGCTGATTTGGTGCTAAAGAAATGATTTCTTATTATTATCAATGTTGAAAACAGTATCAATATTGAGCTGCTTAACGTTTTTGTGGAAACTGTGTTATAATTTCTTTGATGAATAAAAAGTTTAAAATAACATTTATTTGAAATAGGAATCTTTTGTAACATTACAAATGTATTTACAGTCACTTATAATAAATAAAAATAAATAAAAAATCTTACCTCAAATTTTGAACGGTAGTATATATTGTGGTTTAAAAAAAAAAAACGCTTTCTCAATATAGATACAAATAACACTATGCTAATGGCTGCAGATTTGATTTACACTTTATGTGCTAGTTCATTACCTAAAGGCCTTCTCTTGGTCCAGGTTACTTAAAGAACTGGCTTTGGGCACGGCGGCAGTGCCAGGTTTTGGCACCATGTCCACAAGCTAAATGAAGCATAAAAGATAAACAAATTAATTATTCAGTCTGTAGAGTGTATATTTGGTTAGTAGAAATACAGTCTATGTCGACTCACCCGAATACCAGAGTCTGCGGACTCTCTTGCTCTGTCCACAGACACGGATCGCTTGTTCTCAAACATTTTAACCCTCGTGAGCACGGACTGGTGCTTCAAGGCTGGGTCATCCTCTGCCTCGGCTGGAGGAGGAGGAAGTGCAGGCTCCACTGGTGGTGAGATGGACTCAGGTTTGGCAGGGGTCGCGGAGGCCTCAGAGTTGTTGTAGCCTCTCTTTGGTGGTTGAGTGTAGGAAGGCCTCTGGGATGGGTCGGTGTACTGTTGTTTGGGGGGTTCAGGGGAGCGGGAGGAAGCTTGAGTACGAGGGAGCGCTTCCTGGTCATATTGTGGGTGCACAGGGGGCAGTTCATCGTGTCGGATCGGTCCGGGGCTGGGTTTGCCATAGCGAGGTCGACTGGCATCATAGCCTGTGTCATGTCGCATCTGAGGGTGACCGTACATGCGGTTCAGACCGTCCTCATAGGGCATATGAGGGTCGTATCCAGCGGTTTGGTCATATGGGGCCCATTGCTCATCGTACGGAGGCACGCTGCTGTCAAAATTTAGGTGAGGGTCAAAGTTTCGAGCCTTTGGTTCCATGTAGCCCCCATCATAGTGGTAGGGCTGGTGGTCATAATCTCTGTATGGCTTGTCTTCCTGGTAGAGGGGCTGCTGGGGGTTGTAGTTGGGCTGCATAGGGTTCTGGCTCACCTGCACTGGCTCGTTGTTACGATAGATATCCTTCTTGTACATCTGTTGGTAAAGCCAAAGAATGATACTTAAATGACTTGTACAAAGAATAATATAAACTCTAAACCACAACAATCAATTGAATTGAATGAAATGGCAGAAACCAGAAGTGATTAATATTCGGATTAAAAGTTGAAGAATGAAGCACATAGTCAGCAGAGAGACCTGCAATAGAGAAAGACTCAGAGTGGGCAGTTATTGAACAGGTCAAAATAGAGGCAGCCATCACACAAATATTTTCAGAGTTTGAGAATCTGTTGGTAAAGCCAAAGAATGATACTTAAATGACTTGTACAAAGAATAATATATAAACTCTAAACCACAACAATCAATTGAATTGAATGAAATGGCAGAAACCAGAAGTGATTAATATTCGGATTAAAAGTTGAAGAATGAAGCACATAGTCAGCAGAGAGACCTGCAATAGAGAAAGACTCAGAGTGGGCAGTTATTGAACAGGTCAAAATAGAGGCAGCCATCACACAAATATTTTCAGAGTTTGAGAGATTCAATGATCATGACACGCCAAGCTGCAAAAACACTGGGGTAAAATCAGACAGAAAAAAATCCCACTGAAAAAGAAGTATACAAACTATTTGCTTTAAACAATGAAAAGTATATATATTTTGAGAAGTAGCCTTTTAGGAACAATAATAGTCCAGTCAGTTAGACACAGAATCACCACCAGCATTAATCTATGGAATTACTTACAAAAAGTACGTTCTTAAATTTTGTCAATGATAATGAGGAATTAATCAATCATGGCCACAATTGAACTAAAACAAAAGAATGACTTTTAATAAAAAAAATGTTGCCACATAGTCATGGAAACAAATTAACTCGTGGCCACAATGTTTTTGTTGTTGTTGTATTTTTGAATGTTCCATAGTTTAATTTCACACTTACTTGTCAATGAAATGTTTTTGTCAACTAAAATTAAATGGCCATTTTAATCAGAGCAAAACTGACAAACTAATGAATATGAAAATTTAAATTTAAAGAATGCTTTTGTCAAAAGACAAAAACTACAAATAAAAAAACTGTTTGAAAATGAGAACTGGTCATATGCTGTAAACAAGGCTACCTTTCAAAGTCATAACAGGAGGGGGAAAAGATTAAAAGTTTTAAATACAGATCAAATTAATTTCTAAATCAGTTTATAACATTCATTGCACCACAAGTATACACTAGCTCTACTTCAAAAAGCAAAAAAACAACAAAAAAAACCAAATTCAAAATCAAATCCATGCAAGAGTAGGCAAGCAACAGTGGGGACCTGGGCTTGCCTGAAGGTACGTGAACTATGATCTGATGCAGCAGGCCTCTGTTGTACCCACTGTTGTTTATGAGCACACACACACACATTCACAGAAGGAGAACGGACGCTCTCTTAGATAGGCACACAGCGCACATGCAAGGGCTAGAGGAAAGCACTGCAGCACATAGCCAGGCGATAAGAGAGGGCACCGGGCTCGGGCGTTAAGTGGGCCGGTTTCAGTCCAGAGCAGGGTGGCTAGCGAGGTACCTTAGACTCTGACCCGGGTTGTCCGGATTGGTTGGGGTCGAGAGACGGGGGTTGAGCTAGCTCAGGGGCAGGTGGGAAGAGAGAGCCAGCCTCTGGGCTGAAATCCCCCTGAGTGAGGGAGACCGGGAGATCCTTGCCACTCAGGGCCCCTACATTTACAAGAACAGCAGGGGGCGCTGTCTCTGCCAGCGGCTCAGGCTGTGTGGGGAGAGCAGCCTCTGCTTTCTGTGAAGGTGTTCAAAAATGTTTAATACAAGTGGTCAAACCTCACCACTGCACTTCAGCTGAGCTTCATGATTCTCTTCTGTCTCACCTGACACCAGTACTATTTCTATTAAGGGAATGTTCCAGGTTCAATTGATTTTAAGCTCCATCGACAGTTTTTGGGAAATATGACTCTGGGAACCATGTCATATAATAATTTACAACAATAAATTACATATAATAATTTTCTGTTTATACGTTAAGTCTTATACTTTAATTCTACAGTACAACACAACGTTATGGCTCTCTTGTAATACAAGATCTAAGACACTCTGGATATCATAGTGGCCACTGGGACCATATATACAAGTACATTCACAGTAATATATTTAACACTGTAAATCCATCATGCACATAATACTTTCTGGTAATGACATCATTTTGCATGAGAAGGAAGGGGACAGCTAGACCACAAGGATGGGGAAATCGTTTCACATACTTTGATACAATGTCCTCACTTCCATCTCCATTGTGATCATATTGAGAAAAGAGTCACAGCATCTATGTGAAGTATAACAGCCAAGCCATATTTGTCACATACACACACACACAGACTTCCACACAAATACATATAATAAATACGTGGCAACAATTATTCATTAGTCATTGTCACTTCTCTAGTACTGCAATGATAGGGTTTTTAAAGCACTCCTCCTTCAATAGCGCCGCTAGAACACTTTTCTCACGCACACCATGGCCTCCAGACAACAGGGAAGGTGAACGGCTCGCAGAAACGCTACCTGCTGAGGTGCAGGGGCCTTGAACCCTGCGGGATCGATGCGGTTCAGGGGTTCAGGCTGGTACACTCTGTATCCAGGAGGTTCCTGGATGACGGGCGGGTCCTCCCGAACGGGCTCTGAGGAGCGAGTGATGGCGGGTTCAATGGGCGGTCCAACCTCGTCGTTCAGGGTTTCGTCTAGTTCCTGGTCAGTGTAGGCTCCGCCCTCTGTGTCAGTGTCCTCGTAGTCTGAGGTGTGACGGCTGTCTGTGCTGTACATACTGTACTCGCTACCAGGGGCAGATACATAGGACAGACGGTCATCGTGAAGGTCCAAATCATCATCAGGTGCACCGTCCGCCTGCAGAGATTGAGAGCACAAGATCCAAAGAATTCAATGAGAATGAGAATGAGAGAGAGAGAGAGAGAGAGAGAGGAAGAGGAGGAAACATGTAGAGAGATGAGATGGTAAAAAGTTAGTGGAAGGTGAAAGAGAGAAATGACATGTAGATGAAATGTGTAACATTGTAGAATCTCACAAAATTCTATTTTACATGAAAATAAAGCCTACATTTGAGATTTTTCTGTATTTTAATATTATATTCAGAATAACTATCCAATTTTTACATAATGTTTTTACCATAATAATCAATAAGTAACAATGTTCTACTGTCACTATTTCCATTATTTTCATTCACGATTCTTTAATGATACCATTGTAATTTCTAACAGTATTAGTAAAACAATACTGCCATAAATTTAAGAAATTGAAATAAGCATAAATAAAAGGCAGTACTCCAAAAACTATAATGATTCATAAGTACAATTTAAATCACATCCTTTTTTTCATTACTATAATAAGAATGTGAGACCGTGTTAATATAGTATTATTTATATACCATTATAATACTTATTTAAAAAAAAAATTAAATTTACATTTTTATATTTTCATTTAAATTTTACATTTTCCAAATTTCTATTTAGCTTTTCAGTTTTAGTTTCAATCATTTTAGTACTCTCATTTTTATTTTAGTAATTTATATATTTTTTAAAAATGTTCATCAATATTATTATTTCAGAATTAATTCAATTAATGGAAACAATTTTCAATAGTTTTACTTAACAGTAACAACACTGACATGAGAATGATAATCTCTCTCTTTTTTTTAGGCTTTAAACTACTAAGAATATGAGAAGTTTTTTCACTATGATATTAAGAATTGGGGGGGGGGGGGGGTACTTCACTGTCATAAAAATTATTACACAAAGCAAAAACCTTAAAAAATGTCTCAATTTCTTCTTTTTTTAAAAATCTTTTTTTAATTCTTTTTTGATTTTAGAATCAAATATGACAGTTCTTGGTACATATTTCATTAGTTTGACCCCATCATGGTGAAACATCGCAAAAAAAAAAAAAAACCTATCCACTGAAAGGAAGAACAGATGTTGATCAAATGAACCGTGCAGTGGTCAACATGGATGTTGTGACCACAAGAACAGATGCATGGGAAACAAACTATGCTCTGTAAAAAATAAACATGGAACCAAGAATCCAGACAACCATGAATGAACCCTGTCCCTGAAACCTCAAGCACCTGCTGTGGAATTGCATCACTGTGGAAAATTTCGATGAAACTCACCTTGCCCTCTGAGACCCACACCAGCTGGTTCTGTTGCTGCTGAATGATCTCCTTCAATGCTCCATACCAGCCATCATTCATGCTGTTCATGTTAATGGTGGCTAAAGGATAGTGACAGGAAGGAAGACGTCAAATCACTCAAAAGAGAATCCAGCGTCAGGGGGACATTCATTTAGCAACCTCACCGCACCTCAATGTCCGCTGCACACAGCATGCAGTATCACAAGTTTATGTGCTCATTAATTCATCGAAAGATGGATCACCGTTGGATTCTTTCACTGAGTGATCTTTTTGCCCTGTTACATTTACATTTATGAGAGGCCATTATTCAAAGCGATTAACAAATGAGGAATGCTATAACACAACAGTCTTTGTAGAGCTCAGCCTGATACAGTGTGCTCGTCTCAGTACTTCCATAAAAGTTATGACCAAAACCCATGACCCATCATGAAATTTAATGTTATGTACAGTTTTATGAATAATTATTCCAAGTTATTACTGTGAACTACATTTTTCAATTCACATTAATCTTTTGTTAGTTTTGACTGCTTTTATTGTCGCTTTGGATAAAACCGTCTGCTAAATGACTAAATAAATAAAATAAATAAAAAAAGAGGTCACAGTGTGTGTGTGTTCACGCGCACGTGTGACGTGGAGTAGTATGATGTGTTTTGATTCATTTTAGCAGACCGTTTCACTTGGAAATTTGGATTAATTTAACTGACACTAGACATTTCAAAAGAGTTCCCTCTTCAATTAAAAGAATTCCCCCCCACCAAAAAATGTGTTTGTAAAATTTTAGGTGTTTTTAGTAATAAAATAACCAGTTTAGGTATAATAAGTCATTTAAGTATATATCACTGTTGATCAAGATATACAAATAATTTTAATTACAGGGTAAATACAGGAATAATGGAGTTAAATGTAATACCTTTTAAGACCTTTTTTAAGACTCTTTCCATACATTTTAAGACCTCATCGCCACTCCAAGTTTTAAACAGTTACATCGGCGACACTTGAACTTACATTTACTATATACTGATTGTAAGATAGCACAACTAAACAGACTCACTTTGTGATAACTCCTTATCAATACAACATAATTCAGAAGTGGGGAACGAAGCACAAGAGAATTAATTGAGTGACTAACCAATGCAACCCAAGAAACAAGAATTAGAACAATAAACAACAACTGACAAAACTTATTGAGGAGGGAAAATAAAGCTCTCCGAGCTAACGGGGCAATGAGTTCACACAGTATATTCAAAAGACATATTTGTCACATCAACTCAAACCATAGCTGTTTTGTGGAACACTTCTCATGACTAACATCTGACTGATCAGACAGTTTACCAGTGATTACGGAGTGCTTGATTTGATGCAGACTTGACAGTGTGTCAGTACTGCACCTGATCATGTCTGAATGATCATGGAAGGTAAAATAATGATCACAAATATTACATCATTTTAATTGAGCATCTCAAGCCAGTAAAAAACAGCCCAAAGCGCTCATTGACAAATATCTTTTATCGTAGGATGTGCTCCCTTTACACAGAGCGCGCGCGATCGCGAAATCGAAAGTGAACTACGACTGCGAGCACTCATTCAAAGGGGATTTAAATACCCCACATATTGATAGCGGCGGCCTGCACAAAAAATTATATACAATATTAGAATGTTTGTGGGAGCGGACACAAAAACTGCGGGAGCGGATGGGAGTGGGCGGTAATGGTCAGAAATTCAGCGAGAGCGGGATCAACAAGCCCCGCGCTATCACGCAGCGGCGCCGTCAGTCAGTGAGTGCCGTAACAGATGACGTCAAATCTTGCGGGATTCCATAAATAAAATACGCAGAACCCCACTATTCGACAAATATACATAATGAAAAGATGATACAAAATGTAATACCTTGGAAAATGACATTTAAAACTTTAATAATTTTTAAGGGCCTTAATTTTCTCTAAATTGATTATCAACTTTTAATACTTTTTAAGACCCTGCGGACACCCTAAATTAGCAATTACCGTATTGGCCCGAATATAAGACGACCCTGATTATAAGACGACCCCCCTTTTTCCAGATGTACCTTTTGGACCCCACTATTCGACAAATATACATAATGAAAAGATGATACAAAATGTAATACCTTGGAAAATGACATTTAAAACTTTAATAATTTTTAAGGGCCTTAATTTTCTCTAAATTGATGATCAACTTTTAATACTTTTTAAGACCCTGCGGACACCCTAAATTAGCAATTACCGTATTGGCCCAAATATAAGACGACCCTGATTATAAGACGACCCCCCTTTTTCCAGATGTACCTTTTGGAAAAAGGCTTTTTAAAAAACAAATCTTGTTTTTTCTCAGTAAAACACATTTTGTCTTCAAGTATTTTCATCTCGCATATTTTTCCTATTTTAATTTTTGTTTTGAAATTATGGTAAAAACTGGTAAAATGTACCAACAATCACATTTTAAAAAAATACACTTTTTGATACCAATAAAAAAAAATGAAAACAGAGTGCCCATCTGAATTAGGACATTTAGGCTATCCATCTAATAGTAGCCTACCAAAATCTTATAAACAGTAGAAGTTAATTCTTACTGTAGTCTTCCAATCTGGGTACTGTCTTACGTTTTAAATTCGGGTCAATATAGTAGTATATATTCGGATGCTACTTTTTGTGTGTGCGCATATGTGCGTTTATGTTCTAATTTTACAAAGTGTTTTACAAAGTGCTTTTGTTCAACAGAATCATTTAAAAAATCTGGCTCAAAAGAATGATTCATTCATGAATTGGACATCACTACTGTGTGTGTACATGCAGAGATGTTGCAAGATGTGGTAAATGTTGCTGTGTTTTTATAAACCACTTCATTCAGCATGTCTGGGTCTGTAGTTACTATATTAATATCATCATACTTTGGGGACAAGGGTCTACTTTTACATGCGAGCCAATCTTCACGGTCTCTCTTAGTCTTTTCAATTCATTTCTTTTTACAATAAAGAAAACACAAGATTAAAACATCTGTGTTTACCTGTGAATAGGTGGTGGTTGTTCTTTCTCAGTTTGAGTGCACGCTCATGGAGTTTCCTGGCGCTCTTCTTGGACTCAGGACACAGTCTGGTCCTCATGTTCTTCACGCCCTGCTTACTGTCAGGATTCAGAAACACCACGATGGGATACCACTGAGCATAGTTCAGCCGATCCACTGCGTTAGGAGTAATGTCCAACACTGCATGCTTGTCCTGCACAACACATACAAAGACACCTCTTCTTGATTTCATGGACTCTCAAGTGTACGTCTATTTAACATGTTGTACCATACTCCACCAGCAGGAGGCAGTAGTGCTATTCAGAGAGAGTGTGTTCATGCATTGCATAATGTGCCTTAAACAACTTTGTATGTGTGAGTGACATCTCACCCGGTCGATTATCTGTTTGATAGTGTGAAGGCGTATGATCCCTGAGCTGCGCTGGTCAGTGCCGGCATCTCTGGGTTCACTCTCTACACAAAAGAAAACACAATATACTCCACATATACTTTCTGTGCTCCCTATCATGCAGTACCTCAGCATCTTCACCCCTCAAAAGCATACAGTGAGGAGGCAATTCAACAAGGATGTGCACATGCGCCCGCATACACAATATGAGCACCTGCCAGACTGTTCACATGTTCCATACGTGTAAAATCAATGTGGTGCGATGCATTTTGATTACAGATATCCAAATATGAGTATTCATTATATCAAGTGGAGGAGCATCTGTACACCACAGTGACTAAGAGGATGACTGGAATATCTGAAGAACATTTAACATTAAAGAGTGCAACCAGAATGTCATTACAGGGTAAAGCTAGTGTGCTTTGACCTTTAGGAGCCATTGTTGGCCCCTGACATCAATACATTATTGGGATAGTTCACCCAAGAATGAATATTCTATCATTTGTTTTTCCTCATGTTGTTCCAATCCAAACAGAAAAGAAGATATTCCATATAATAAAAGCCAATGGGGTCCAGTGGTGAGTAAATGATGACAATTTTTATTTTTGGGTGAACTATCCCTTTAAGACAGCAAGCCTGCATCTGTATCCTTTACTATATCATGACTGTAAAATAGCAGCAACTATAGGAAATCTTTTCAGCAAAAAAGAAACACAAAAAAGCCCAAGGAATCACAAAATAACACGGGAAGCAGGTGCTTGGGATGGGGGAAATCAATGAGCAATGTGCCTTCATCTCCTCTCAAGCATGTCTGAAGGGTTGGGGGGGGGGAGCTGTCAATAGCATGAATACATCTTGGATTTTTTTTTCATCATTAACATTCCAAGCGGTGTCGATTTGGTTTAACTAAAATAAGGGATGCCATAATAATGCACAGCCTCTAGTAACTATGGTTACTGATGAAGTGAGCTGATGTGACTACTGTATGCAACGTACTTTCCCTTCCATCTGGGTGCTGTGTCTCTGAAAAGCAAATACAGTCATACAGGAACAATGTTATGTAAATAAAGCCAGTGGCCACTCATGGAATCAGTTTACACACTGAATTTTAAAAGCACTATGGAAATTGGAGAGCAGGGTAACTGTGACTGCTCAAGTATGCTGCACAGGTAGGTGGATTAGAAAATTGAAGCACTGTCTTATCAAGAGATGTGTGTTAATTAACAAATGGACACTCACTTGCAAGCTCAAACAGGTCAGGCACCTCTCTCGCCAGCTTGTCTCGTGCCACGTCTGCGATTGGCCCAAAGATCACAACAGGTCTCAGGAACCCAGCTACAATGAGAAAAAGACAGATCTGTTTTAGTTTAAACAGAACATAGAATTGTATCTATTCTCAGATTAATGAATGACCGATATTAAAATCCAATGCTATAATGTTTAAATAAACTAAAAATAAAACTAATTTAAATTTTTTAAAAAAATGTTTTATTTAAAAAAATCAGAAATGGATATTCATTTTAAAATTTGTTTAAAATATGTTTTTAAATGGGGGAAATGAGCATAAATTTACAATATCAGTTGATGTGCAACCAATATTGTAACCGAAAAAATTTAAAATTGTAATAAATTAAATTCTCTATTATCAGCTGATAACAGATATATTGTGTATCCTTATCTAAGATACATACATACATACCTTCTCTAAGAACCACCCTCTCATATGCAGGGAACTTGGTCTGAACAGTCTGAGCTGAAAGATCTTCTCTGCTTTTCCGCAGATTCCTCTTTGAACTGCGCAGACCTCTGAACCTCCAGAAGTCAGCTCGGTCGCCTCCTGCAGTTTTGGGGAGTGTGTACTGTACGCTTGATAACTGCTCCGCCCTGATGAGAAGAAACAAGATCAGCTTCAGTTAAAAGTATATTGAATTTTGATTCTCTCTAAGATCTAAGAACTTGTATATAGATAGTCATGCATGATCTACTAATCGGTAAACTCTGTATGCTGTTTACTGAGTGGTCACCTGTTCTTGTTGGGAATGATGCCTCTTTCCACTTCCTGGTGGTTCTTCCCAATGCGGATGGCCAACCAGGAGCCCAGTTTGCCATTGTAGAGGGTGTCCACCACTCTGAACACCTCTCCCTTATTAAAGCTCAGCCCATAAGGAGACTCTTTCTCATACTCAAAGTGTGTTCTGATGTAGAAGGAGTCGCCCACATCAGACTCCACTATCCGCCGATACACTAGAGGACAGGACATAAACTAGATGCTCAACAGGAAGTGACGAGGAACAGCTTTATAATAACACTAAACTTCTTTCTTAGAATGATTACATTTTACTTAGGGATAGTTCACCCAAAAATGAAAATTCTGTCATTAATATCATCCCTCATGTTGTTTCAAACCCGTAAGACCTTTGTTCATCTTGGAACACAAATTAAGATATTTTTGATGGAGTCTGAGAGCTGTCTGACCCTGCATTGACAGCAATACAACTGAAATGTTCCCAAGTCTAGAAACGTACCAAGGAGATCTGTAAAATAATCCATGTGACATCAGGGGTTTTTGTGACAACCGTAATTTTACGAAGCTACGAGAAAACGTTTTGTGCGCAAAAGAAAAAAAAAAAAAAAAAAAAAAAATTATTTAAA